>NC_067207.1:16110000-16246310 GCF_026262505.1 Trichomonas vaginalis G3
GTCAAAAGAGCAAAACAGGCTTTAGTCGTCATTGTGTTTAAGGTTAGTTTACAATATCGTCCTTGAGGACTTTGTAAGTTTGTTGTTATAGAATTATATGACCCAGGGTTTTTAGTCGTAATAGTATAAAACATTATGTCTTCTGCCATTTACTTAGCAAATAAATTTTAATGAAATGTTGTGGTCGTCAAATATTTTTATGACGTCTGGGAAACTATACTTTAAGTTCAACGTTTCACCTCCTTTCATAACGTATATCTTGTCAATGACATTATATGAAACACCACAGCAACCAATGTCGGGTTCTATTTCTTTGATGTTTATATCGTCTGCCTCTGTCAAAAGTTTCAATAGTTCTTTCAAAACTTCATGAGGTGCAATGACATATGAGTTCACTTTTACAGGGTTGTGTTCGACCAAGTTTAACATTATACTTAAAGCTTGACAAATCTTCTCCTGAGTTTGAAGTTTGTCTTTCAGTTGTTGGTAGTCATTTCGAATATCTGCAACAGAACTTAAGTCTCTGCTAACTTCAGGATATGTTGGTTGTTCTTTTACAGGAACAATTGTTATACCATCTTCGTCCTCGTATGGTTTCCCCACTTCAACATCTCTGTCTTTGACATTGACAATAACACTTTGACTGTTTGTTTGAGTTGGTGAATTTAACTTCACATCTGCCACCGCCATTAAACCTTTTGAAACACTTACGCTTCTATTTTTCGGAAATGACATTTTACTTAGAATAAAAAGATGGACGTATTCGGATATCTCTACAAGTTTATACTCACAAATACAAATACATTGACAGAATAGTTCTTTACACAAACAATGGAAAATGTTATAGAATAGCAGTCTTTGCTGAACCTAAATATTTTCATAAAGCAAAGAAAGTTGGTATAACTGAAATGGTGAAAGTTCTTGAAGCAGACAAAAATATAACTTCAAAACTTACAGATATTTCTAAAGGTAAGTTTATCTTACAATATTATGTCAAAACTGGCGTACTGTCAATATTTGACGGAGAGAAGTCAGTTCAAGAACAACTTACTGACCTGCTGCCAAAATCTGCTCGATGGAAGCTGTCGTTATGCCAATCTGAGGAGCCCCAGCAGGTTTCATCGAACGAATCTTCAAAAGAGCATCTTCCGTGAAAAGTGCTATTGGTTTTGTAAACTTCTTTGCTCTCAGTTCATCTGGACCGTCTCTGTCACCAGTATATTGTATTTGTACAGTACCAACAGTTGAAATACCACCCATAAAGTCTTCTGAGTCAGCAAATGGAATGCCAAGCCAAAAGTTTGAACGGTCTCCATTTGTATATTGAGTTTTTTGACCTCCTGTATGAGTCCATACTTTCACATATGGCATAATAGAACTTTGCATTTCAGGGTTAATGGTTGTTGTGAAGTTGTTGTTAAAGTTCATAGCATCTAATGTCAAGTTGTATGACCTCATATCCTCAACTGTAGAATATTCTTCTCTTGGATAATATTTGCCATCTATGTTTATATGATATTTAATACCGGGGTTGTAGAAACAAGAATAGTCATTTATAGTTCGTCTGAACAGTACAAACATAGTATCTGCATGTTTCATTGCAGTTGTTAAAGCAATATCTGTTCTTGCACCTGGGTCAGCACTTTGGTTTCCAACTTCACCTGCAAAGTCTTTGACAGATATTTGGTGTATAGGGAACATAAGTGGAACTGCAATATATTTGGCAGCTAAAGCATTTGAAATATCTGGGTCCAACATATAGACTGCAAGTCTGCTTTCTATTCTCTTGCATTCAAACTTTTCGCATGTAAACTTAACTGGGTCCCAAGCAGTTCCAGCAGCATTGAAATAATAGTTTACTTCATTGTTGAAGTTTGAGAAACCAAAGTCTAAGTCAACTTTGTCTTTGCAAAATTCGGCGAATGATGTTTGATTTGTTCCCTTTACGTCTGTAATAGTGAATGGGTCTTGTGTTGGTGCAATGACTAAGTTATTTTTGCTTGGAGTAAGTTCGATAGAAATTTTTCCTGCCCAGTTTGGCAAGTATCTTAAAAACCTGAAGATGAGGAAAGATGACAAAGGAACTCTAAGTTTCAGTTTTACTTTGGTTACTGCTGCTGCAGTTTGTCCAGAAAGGTTAACATAAACTCCTGGAACGTTAGGGTCAAGTCTTCTTATTTTCTCAATATTTGCATACTGGTCTGTTTGTTCTCTAGCTTGTGGTTGTACTGAGTTTCTCAAAGCGAACCATTCATAGTTTGCCCATGTTACTGTTTGAACTAAGTCAGAGTTAGAATATATCTTATATCCCATGAAAACTTCTGGAGCATATTGGTATCCGACATAGAAAATTCCATTGCAGCCTTTCTTGTCAGACAACTTGGCAGAAGGTTTTATTTCAATGTCTTGTTCCACGTATAAGAATGAGTTGTCAATAGAAATAATATGAAACCTGTCGCAAGCAATATCTACTGTTGTTGAAGAACCTTCTCCAAACTCACCTACGTTTCCATAAGAAACAGCAGTTGTATATTCGTAAGTTCCAGGAACTATTTCTGACCTTCTAATGGCATTGTCGCATTCGTTATACCATTCGGAAACATTTCCGTTCATGGCATCCAAAACTGTTGGCGTTATATTCTGAGCGGCGTACATTTCATATGGGTAAAAATATAGAATAGTTGGATTTATATATCATAATAGAACCCACTCGGACCAAGCTTTACTTTCTTCCTGACTGAGTTTTTAACTCTTCTTTTTCCTTCATTGCCACTACTTTCACTAGATGAAGTTACTTCTTCACTACTTTCACTTTGTTCTACTCTTCTTCTTTGGTGTCGCTTTTGGTAACTTGCCCTCTGCTTTAAGTTGTTGCATCTTTGCCTCATGTTCACCTAGTATGTTGTAAATTTCCCATGTCCTTTTTGCCTTTGGGCTCTGGTCGCCCATCTCAGGTAACCTATATCCTAGAAAGATTTCGTCATAGTTTGTATTTGAGTCTTCGCGTATTGTTTGCATGACTCTTTCCTGAGTTTCCGGTTCAAGCTCTTCAAACAGAGCTTGTCCATATGGAATAAGCTCGTTTCCAAATATATGTTTTTGTAGCCATTCTGGTTTTCTTTCCATGTTACCAATAATATCTTTTGTGAATGGGAAAGCTTTTACCCAATGTTTCAGTCTTGCGTCATTTATTTCTGTAGTTGGTTTTATTTTGTCAAGGAACATGTTTTTCAATACTAACATTTCATTTGGTACTGTCCATTTGAGTTTTCTTAAATATTCATCCCTTCTCAGTTCATTGTCTGCAAAGTAAGTTTTTATGACATTTTGTAAACTTTCGTTTGCAAGGTCATGTACAATAG
The DNA here is from genome assembly GCF_026262505.1 of Trichomonas vaginalis G3. NCBI lineage: Eukaryota > Parabasalia > Trichomonadida > Trichomonadidae > Trichomonas > Trichomonas vaginalis. The sequence continues at coordinate 16,113,363 of NC_067207.1, forward strand.
GTTCTCTTCCTTCTATCTCCCTAACTTTCTTTCTAAACTCTTCACCAAATATACCATCTCTATGGTTCTGTGTAGTTCTTTGAGATAAATGTTCTAGAACGTCAGGTGTTATATTTCCATCAGCCATGTTCATTTCATACTGGTCCAAAATATCTGCATGTTTCATATCTTTCAATGGCATTAAAGCCGCGCTGAAAATACCAGCTATATCTGGTTCACCATTCACTTCCATTGCGTCTACAACTTCTTGGAATTGTGGTTGTAAGTTTATGAACCACCTATCCGGATTAGCTTTATGACCCCATCTCATTGTAGTTCCATAGTCTGCAGAAACAAAAGTAGGTTTGTTTCCATATTGGTTAGGTTCTGAATGAACTTTAAACAATGTTTCATTTCTATATGTTTTGGTGAAATTTAACCTTTTATTTTCACCGAGTTCAGCCAAAGATTGAACGTTATATGGTCGTAAGTAAAAAGGATTGTTGTATTTGCGTACACTTTCTTTCAGTTCTTCCATTCTATGCTGAATATTTTCATCTGATGTTGGAGTCTTTTGTATGTCGGCGAACATTTTTCGATATTCTTCTACTATGTCAGCCGAATTTTTCTTAGACTCTTGGAAAGATTCCATATTCTCCGCATACTCTTGTTGAGGGTCAAGATTTTTGGCTGTTCCAAATCTTCATCTAGTTCTGTGAAGTTAGTTTCCAAAGGAGGGACTTGTTCGTTTCCTTCTGGCTCTTCTAGCTGTTGTTGCTGAACTATTTCTTCCATGTCTGGTTGTATCTGAACTTCTTCCTGTGGAGTTTCTTGTACCTCATCTGCTGGCATTTCATATATTCCGAGACCGTTTTTAACAAGTTCCCTATTTAAGCCATCCGCATTCATAACCCTTTCTTCTTTCGTTCCGTCTCTATTTTTTACGCGTTTCATGAAGATAGTTGAATTATCATTTAGCTCTGACACCAAATATCTCGGAGTAAATTCATTCATGTCATTTGGATGATATGCTATTAAATCATATCCCTTAGCGAGCTTGTATTTTCCAGGTTTGAAATTATATCCCATTTGGTGCTGAACCATAAAGCTAAATAGGTTCGGGTCAGTATTTCCTTCCTTGAACTTTCTAATAGCTTCTTTATATCTGTCACTAAAGTCAAGAGTATCTGGGTAACCATAATTTTCCTTAAGCATTTTTAAGAATTCTTGGTTTCCTTGTTCTCTACTTCTTTTATGTCCTTGCTCTGTTTGTGGTTGTTGCTGTGCAGTGTTTTGAACTGTTGGTTGTGGTGCAGTGTTTTGAACTGTTGGTTGCTGTGCAGTGTTTTGAACTGTTGGTTGTGGTGCTGGATTTTGAACTGTTGGTTGTGGTGCAGTGTTTTGAACTGTTGGTTTTGGTGCATGCCTGTGTCTGTGTCCATGTGACGATGTAAATGTTTTAGGTAGTCCTGGTGCAGGTGCTTCTCTTGGAGGGTTTGGTGGTATATAAGTTCCACCAGCTGGCACATATGTTCCATCTGCAGCATAATGTCCTACCTGACTTTTCGTTCTTAAGAAAGCATTTACTAGGTCTGTTTTGGTCTGTTGTAACTCTTTTTCTTGACTTTCCACAACAGTTGCTCTAACGGCGTCATAGGCACTTTGAACTGCCTGTCTCGTTGCTGCATCTGTTATTTTCGTCATATTTTGTGCTACTTCTCTTAACTCGTTGTCGAAACCTTCAGACTTCAGTTTCTTTCCAGATGAGAAGTCGTTCACTAGTTTCACCTTACTATGAAGAGCTTCGAAGGCATTCTTAAAGTCAGCATTCATTAAAGCTTCATTTGAACTGTCTTCATCCGCTTGTATTTTTGTCCTTATTGACCTATAAGTTGGGCTGCTTTACGTTGGCTTGGGCATCTAACCAGTCATTATTAGCTTTTATATATTCTGCGCTTTCATTGCCTTTTGCATGGCTGCGTCGTTATTTTTACTTTCTTGTGCTAAGTTTTCATACTGTACGGTTTGGTTTTGCAACTGTAAAAGTTTTTCTGCCTTTACATTTGCTTCAACTTCTTTTTTATACTCATCGCTATCCATATATGTCTTCAGGGCTTTTTGTTTTATTTCTTCATCTTTCAGTACTTTATATTGAGTAGTATGGTTTTTCAAATTTATAACATCTTGTTCCATTTTTGCTACTTCTGCTGCTTTTTCTGACACTTTTTTCGCATATTCCTCTGTACTTAGTTCTTTCAGTTGTTCTTCTTTCTTCTTTTTCTCTACGTTTAACTCATTGAGTTTCTTTGTGTGTCTGTCATATTCTAGTTTCTTTCGTTTTCACTTATTTGTTTCTGTATGTCTATGTTTGACTTTTTGACATCTGTTATTTGATTTTTGAGTGAACTCAAATTCATTTGACTTTGAGGGTTATAAGCTGTTCCGTCTGCAGCTCCACCATAGCCTGCCATTTTCGCTAAAAGTGCCGCTCTTAAACCTCCACTCTGTGCACCAATAACTCGGTTTAAAAGCATAGGGTTGCTTGACATTTGTTGCAACATAGTGGGGTCATTCATCATTTGTTGTTGCAACTGTTGTTGTGGTGTCAGTTTTACTATTGGATGTTTCAATGCTCCCTTCCTCTTACGTATATTCTTACGTAGCTTACGTGGCATTTTAAGTGAAGTTAAAAAGCGGTTTTTGACAGATGTTTATATGACATTTTTTGTTCAGCACAAAAAACTACTCGGTCAAAGTGTTGTCAGTTTTGTAAAATAACCGTCCTATCTCATTCTATAAGGGGAAAAGGCTTCTCAAAGTATACTTCCTTGGAACGCCTGTAACTTTTCCTGTAGTGACGATAGACCCTTACTTGTCCGGACAAAGTTATACTATTTTGAGTGCTCTACAAAAAAGTCAACGGCTGGTCGGCTGGGGTTCGGTCCTCCTCTTGGGTCTTGGGCAAAATTTCTTAGGGGCTAGAAGGGGCGCAGCCCCTGGAAGCCCCACTACCTTTTTTTTTTTTTCAAAACATTAAAAATTATTAAAGATTTGTATAATATGATTAAAAATGGGAAATAATATGAGGCAATATAAAGGAATATGAATATTAAATAAATATATCTAAATAGAAAGAATCAGAAAAATCAAATTATTGGCGCCAAAAATGTCACCTTTTTGGTGAGCCATTTCGGTATGAGATAATAAAATTTAAAAATATTCAACACAATATAGAGATATCGCTTTATAACATCGATGCTTTGTTAACCATACTAAAGATTTCATTCAAAAAGTCAAAATTTTTATTCCAAAAAAAATATAAGAAGAATGATATGCATGATACATTTTTATTGACCTATGTACTATATATAATTGAATCCACTATAATAGCGTTGTGAATATCTACTGTTTGATAAAAATCTTTAATAATCTATTAAAAAATAGGTTATAGATGTAACATATGAATGACACAATATCACTTTATATAGTAAATTATAATATGAATGTTGTTGGCTACTAATACTTCCTTTATTCATTGGAATTGAAATGCTCAATATTTAAAACGAATTTTAAACAATTTATGAATGTCATACGACTTAACCTGTCTACTAATCTTAGAATTTATACATAATTCATTAAAAATTAATATTAAATCTTTTGAATTATGAAAAAAGACAGACATATTAAAGGTAAATATGAATAAAAACATAAAATAGTTAGTAATGATAGATGTTATTTTTCCAAAATTTTCTTATTTTTCTAATTTTAAAAACTTTTTTAGCAAAATTGGGATTAATTTTTTAAATTTTGAAATATTTTTGGATTTTGAACATCAAAAGATTGCATTTCTTTTAAGAATAATGCAAATTTCTAATGAAGTGAAACATGTTTCAAGACTTTTAATACAATTGAAAAAAGAATCTCAAATATCTTCAGGAAATTCAATCTATATTTCAACGAGGATAATAGCAACATTCAAAATACACGATATCATATAAAACAACATCATTTTGGTTCAATGAATCCTGTTAATCTGTATTAACGAATTCATTGATTCAAGAAACCAAAGACATAAGAAATAAATATTGATATCACTCAGTTTACAAATGTCAAATCATCACTCAATACTCACCACAAATAACTTCGATTCGCTATATTTTTCATTTCATTAAAATTCAGACATTTTTTGCACTAATATCGATTACAAACAATTCTATATTACAAACCATTACAATAAATGACGAAAATCCTTCATTATTCAATAATTTGCAATTTTATATTTTCAAATCTCAAATTTTAATCAAATCAAATATAAATATCATGTAAAACATCTATATTTAGGATGATGTTCCATATTACTATGGAAAGTTAATCATCAATATGGATAAAACCAAATTCCTTCCCTTACCATAAACTTCAAGACTCCTTTCATCACACAAACAAATGCACGAGCCACTCCTAAAAAAATTCAGGTTTTAGAAATTTATTATCAATTATAGACATTATTTCATTACCACAGTTCACTAATCGATAATTGAAGTGTTGCAAAACATATTATACTTTCTACTATTAGATTTATGAATAAAAAATTTATACCCTACTTTTCCAACATTTAGAAAACATGCATGACCCCCTACCCAGGGTCCAAAAATTGGTATTTTCTGCGCTCAGGCAACATGAGTTTTTGGGCCGCCAAATGAATAGCTCAAGTAGTTTCCTCATATAGAGACATGCTTATGCTTAGAGTTTGAAGGGAATCTAAAGTGATTTTTTTCTGCATTTCGAAATCTAATGCAATCTTAAAATCATGATTAAACTGCGAATCTGGGCGCAATTTTTTAATATGTTAATATATGAAGGTACTCCTACTACTGCGAATGCTTCAAATGAAAATTCAAGAAATCAGATTAATTTGATCACATTAGTATAGTAGTGGTCAATCCAAAAACTCATATGTTGATATATAACCTATAGAGATGATAATTATCGACTCTTCATTGAAATGCATAAGATTTAATAATCTCATAAATATTCTTTTTAATTTTCAGTATTTCGTGTGCATTTAGATTGCATATACCTGTATATGATATTTCTAGAATGTTTTGGTTAGATATTAAGTTTTTTAGATTAATATTTTAACATTTTGATAAAACAAGCAATTGTTCCATTTTGGAATCGCGATTGAACTCTAGTTTGACTAATATGATGTTGTATGATCAAATGAATTCTAACTTCATGAGATAAAATTTGAAATTTGAAAATGCGATATCTGACTCAAATATTTATCTGAGCACATTTAACATTCAATTATAAACTAAAGTAATATACAGAAGATTCGATTTGGCTTATATTTTAAATATTCAACAAATAATCTTATAAAATTGTGCTATTCACGTTTCTCAAAGATGGATTAAGCATTTACAACTTGTGCATTGATGGAATTAGATATGGATTCTAATGTTAATCGATATTTTGTAAATTGATATATATTTTATCATGGTTTGACATTTGATCGTGTTGAAACCGGAATTGCAATATGCATCATCTATATATATAATTGTCAAAATATGAGCTATAGATTTTTAAATTATGCTCCTGATTATGAGTGACTTATATGATTATATTGAATTGAGTAGTAAGAATCATAAATATTAGAATATTACGATAATGTATTATAACCTTATAGAAGCTTAAGGCTAAAAATGATGATGAAAATGTAGCTCAAATTTAAGTCTAAAAATTTGAAAAAATTAAGTGCTTATGATAGTATGACGATATTGGTGTTTGAATGTAAGAAATTAGAGATGTATTAGAAGCATTATGAGAAAATAATAAGATATAAAAACAACTTTTATGAAATAATTTAAGTTATAAGAGGTGTTAACATTGGTAATGTGTGTATAAGATAGTAGAATTGTATTGGATCTTTGATTAGTATTTTATAACAATTTATTAATGTAGATGTGATTAGAATGTTGGATTTCAAAGGAGAAAGCGGATTGTTCACTCTTGTTGGTCTGCATGTGTCATTCCGGGAGACATTGCCTGTGCATGTCTCCCAGAATGAGACAATTTATTGCAATCAGAATACGATTGGAAAACTTTGATCGACAAGAGTGCATTGTGCACTCTTGTTGGTCTGCATGTGTCATTCCGGGAGACATTGCCTGTGCATGTCTCCCAGAATGAACAATTTATTCAATCAGAATACGATTGGAAAACTTTGACCGACAAGAGTGCATTGTGCACTCTTGTTGGTCTGCATGTGTCATTCCGGGAGACATTGCCTGTGCATGTCTCCCAGAATGGCATACTGTTCCGCATTCATAACTTGAATGCGGAACTTTGACCGACAAGAGTGCATTGTGCACTCTTGTTGGTCTGCATGTGTCATTCCGGGAGACATTGCCTGTGCATGTCTCCCAGAATGGCATACTGTTCCGCATCATAACTTGAATGCAACTTTGACCGACAAGAGTGCATTGTGCACTCTTGTTGGTCTGCATGTGTCATTCCGGGAGACATTGCCTGTGCATGTCTCCCAGAATGGCAATTTATTGCAATCAGAATACGATTGCAAAACTTTGACCGACAAGAGTGCATTGTGCACTCTTGTTGGTCTGCATGTGTCATTCCGGGAGACATTGCCTGTGCATGTCTCCCAGAATGAACAATTTATTGCAATCAGAATACGATTGCAAAACTTTGACCGACAAGAGTGCATTGTGCACTCTTGTTGGTCTGCATGTGTCATTCCGGGAGACATTGCCTGTGCATGTCTCCCAGAATGGCATACTGTTCCGCATTCATAACTTGAATGCGGAACTTTGACCGACAAGAGTGCATTGTGCACTCTTGTTGGTCTGCATGTGTCATTCCAGGAGACATTGCCTGTGCATGTCTCCCAGAATGGCATACTGTTCCGCATTCATAACTTGAATGCGGAACTTTGACCGACAAGAGTGCACAATGCATCATAAGGAACAATTCCCTCCTTAAAACGAGAAAACTTGTTCGAAATTGTTTATCATTTCGAACAAGTTTTCTCGTTTTTAATAACAAACTAAAGGCTATGAGGCACTGATTATATATTAGTGCCTCATAGCCTTTAGTTCCCTGTAGAAAAGATCGAAATTTTATTCTGATTTTAACTGATCTATATTTCGCTTGCGTTATTTGAATCTTTTCTTTTGCATATGTCATTCCTTTCACTTTTCGAATTTCATTTGCCTGCATGCTCTCTCGTTTTGGTTGAAAATCAACTCAATCTTAAAATGAACTTCTTCATTCTTTACAATAAATTCAATTTTTTTCGAGATATATCTTTATCTACCCCTATGTGAGCTGCATATTCTTTCTCGCTAAATTCTTTTGATTCTTCAGAGATAAAAATCAAGTTTAATAAAAATAATGTTTATTCATAATTTTGAAAACCAAATTCAAATTTGAATGAGAATTTTTGAAAAAAATATAGAATATTTCAATAGTTTGGAAACTCTTCAACTCCCAACTGCTTATTAACACATTTTTTCCAGAGCGGTTTATCATCCTTGGTCCATTTCAAAGGTACATTCACTATTTTTGACAAAATTTTAAATTTTCATGGGGTTGTAAATCTTATAATAACTAGATGAATAAGGAATGAATCCAAGTATAATGTGCATCATTATATTAAACACTATATGTAAGGCTAATGATTCTATTAACACTTATGAAAATCTATAGTATTTGAGCAGATAAATTTGATAATTTCCAAAACTCTTATATTTCAAAATTAAAGTGTGCGAATGCATTTAAATGAGAGCAAAAAGAGATTGATGCTGTTAAAACTAGGTGTTAAATTCCAATTATTTCGCATCACAAGAACTACCCAGTAAATTCGGCTATCTTTCTTTGCAATTATTCTCCATTATACATATAATATAATGGTTAGGGTTTGAAGAAAAGTTACTAGAGAATTATTGACTTTTGAAATAATGCAGAATTTTACTTGAAGAAATCATTAATTTATGAGTTCCAAATTGCTAAGCATGACGAAGGATCATTAAATTTGCTGCAATTAAATACATTTATTGCAGAATTAAGATTATTGAAATTAAAAGTTTGAAATATTGCCTTTTTGAATAAAAATTTAAATTTTATTATATAATCATGATAATATCTTATAGAAATTAAAAGAAATATTTTAAACCATTCAAATATTTTGAATGTCTTATCAATTTAAATATTAAAAGATAGCTTGATTTTATCATCATTAGTTGTTATCAAAGTTTTCTTCTTCTTGATGAACAACAGTAAATGATTTGTTAATTACTTGTCTTCCTTTTTCGCAGCAAAATCGAAAGTTATGATGATAATCTTGCTCTCAATTTTGAAACTCTCTGATTTACAAGTAAGCATTCCTTTGGAAAAGCAGTCCTATTCTGTTTTCAAGATATTTTAAAGCCTCCATTTCATACAATGCGCAGATCTATTCGAAATTGCAAGAACTCTCAAGAAAAATGCAGCAGCAAAGAAGATTCATAGTTTTCTAGCATCAAAAATTTACAACCTTAATACAACAGTTAAAGAGAAGCTCGAAAAGAATATTTAACCATAAAGCTGGAAACCATTCGATATCTACTATTGGATCTAATAAAAAGTTAATTATAACATATTTAACATGCTATTTGTTGACTTTGTTCCATTATATTACCATATATATCTTTTTGAAATCTAAAATATTTTTTACGATTTTAACCATGTGTTGTTGAAACCATATATCAATCTTAGCTAAAGTATAGTTTATGAGTCTGTCACCATCTAACGTATGAATTTTCAAAAATGTCAAATATGTTCATTTTTTCTGTAGATTCAGCCATAATTTCACGTTGTTATACTATTCAACTATTATTTAATATTTTTATCGATTTAAATATATGATGGGATGCTTAGTTCTCCTGGAAATCGATTTTTAATCGCAATTTTAACTTTCCAAAAAAATTCAAAAATAAAAATCCCTCTCAATTTTCTAAGTTTTATAACTCGCCAAATCTCTAGCCAAATTTTTTTGGCCCGTATAAATATTGTTAGGCACTATATAGGGATGCTATTTATCCTATTTTCATCCCATTTTACTGTTATCGCCTAGTGAATGTACTTTTTCCATTTCTTAAATTTGTTGTAAACCTCTCTTGGAGTGTATGGTCGAACTCCAATTTTTGGATGAGCGCCATGTGGCATGTCATTGTATTTTTGCCTGAATTCTTCCAATTCCTGATTGATGCTCTCAAATTCTGAAGACTTTGGAGCATTTTTGTCCAGTGATGGCCAGAGGCGTTCAATTTTGCCATTTTGACGTGGCATGTATGGAGCTGATTTTCTGATTTGAATGTCATAAGTACTCAAAAATTTTGTGAACTCTCCCTCATTTTCTTTACCGTTATCTGACCAGAAACAGAAAGGCGCTCCATATTTTTGAACTGTTGCAATTGCCACTTTTGAAGTTTCTGTTGAACTTTTGTTACGAAGCAATTTCAATGCTAACAAATAACGACTTTTGTCATCAATTATTCCATAAACCGGTAAAGTTTCTGGTTCTTTCAAAAAATGAATATCCACATGCCAGATTGTATTTGGAAGAATTGCTTCATAATTCACATAATATGCTTTTGGATTACTTTTATCTTTTTCTTTGTAAATTCCCATAAATTTTGCTGCCTTAATAACTGCATTGTAACTGATTTGAAATTGTTTTGGATTCATATTGAGAGTCCAATACAATTTTTGAACCCCACATTTGTAATTTTCATAAGAATTCTGAACCTTCAAAATTAATTCTGGAGTTAATTCCTCTTGTGGAGGACCACTTTTAATTTTTGGTGTACCACCGATTTCTTTGAATGCTTTTTTGAGAGTATTTCTTGAAATTTGTTTGAAAATTGTAACATTTTTGATAAGAATATGGAACCTTTTTCAAAACTGTTGCGTATGTTAACTCACCATAAGGATGTCAATTCGGAAAATTGTTTTCATTTTAGGAGAATATAATTTTCCTTTTCGAAAATTTAAAAAGTGAGACGCGCAGGATTCGAACTTTTTTAAAAGTTGATTTAAATATATTCTAGTGTGGATTCTAAGGATAATATCATATTTAAAATAAGAATATACTAGTTTAGGTGGTATAATTTTTTTCGATAAATTTGAGAGCATGTACGTTTAGGACATCAAAAGTGTCAATTCGCTCAGCGAAAGCTGAGCTAGCTTCGTTCTCGAAAGAATAGGGAAGGAGTGAAAGAGAGTGATACAGATGTTGACACATTCATATCATTTCAACAAATTTTGATCAAATTGAAATGCAATGAAATTCAATTCACTTCATATCCTTCAGTCAGTACATTGACATCCTTCTACATCACAATGATAACTCGTGCATCAATAGTTCTACAACTAACTCAGAAAAAACAAGATTTTTCCTTCCAGCTTACAGCTTTTAAAAAGTTTCGATGATAAAAATCACTCTACTCTTGTTTATCGATATGTTGTGATAGTAGGTAAACGTATTCTTATCGATATTAATAAAAATATTTTTAACGAAAATCTGAACCAATTACAGAGTTATTCATAAAGTTTATGATAACTGTAATTACTTCATCTTTGTTTTATATTTGAATAAACAATTTAATTTAATTTGCATAATTTTTTTAGTTGAAAGACAGGAAACTTAGTTGAGTTTGTATTATTTTTATCGTTCAATTCATTGTATATGTGAGTGATCCAGATATTTAAGATATTTAGAAAAAATTTATTAATTTGATTAACAAATTTTAATCAAAATAGCAAAAATCTATTTGATAGCTGTAAGCAAATAATAATTTCTATTTCAACCAAAATCACTTATTTTCATCTAAACGTATAAAATTGTCAATTTTATGAGAATAAATTTAAAATCTCATGAAATATAAAGGAGAGTAATATTTTTCAATTTTCTTTTTTTCTTTCTCTCAAATATTTTCTATTGGGAATTTTCTTGTTATCAAAAAATAATTTTAATATTTGTTTATTTCATTACATACAATAAAATTTTAAAAACTCTATTTCTTCACAAGAAAATTTTTTTCCTTCATATGAAGAAACATTTTGTTCTCCATTTGATGCTGAGTATAAATCTCGATTTTTGAATTTTCTTCTTTCCAAATTTCTTTTTTCCAAATTAGAAGTTTAATTCAAATTTTCAATAGTTTATATATTTTCTCAAACCGTCTTAGATTTTCTCACTTTTTAGGGATTTTCTCTCAAAATATACAAAAATAGTAATACCAATACATGTGTCTAATATACTTTAAAACCATCGTGATAAAATTCAAAAACGAAGAGTTCTTCTCTCCAAATTTTTTTCAAAATCAAAAAAATGAGATAAAAAAATACGTTTGGAAAATTCATGTTTAGCATTTTAGGAATTTTCTCACTTTTCTTCCAAATTGACATCCTTATATGCTTGTCATTTTCGTGACGATAGGTGTCTTTAAGGAATAGCATTGTGTCATCATAGTGTCTTGAGTTTGAATTTTTCGATTTTGAATTTATTTTGTTAATTTTTCGCACAAAAATTCTATTTAAAATCGAAAAGTAAAACGGCAAACATCTAGTATAATACATAAACAATCTATATACTTAAAATAAAAGATAATTATTTTTTTCAATGGTGTCTGAACAAACTGTAAGACACTATTCAAAAATTGAAAGAGTCTTGCGGTTTCAAAAGACACCCACAAAATAGACGATAGGGCAGACACCATTGAAATTTACCCAATTCTATATGATTTTACCCTTTAAAAAATTTAAACATAGAAACTGCGATAGAAAGATTTGCATGATACAATGCTATATAGCATATGATATTATATGTTTATATCAAGTAAATAATGATGCGCTGTCTATCCTATTCAAATAAACATATATTAACATATGCTGATAAATTGTTTTGCATCATGAAAACATTTCTACAGTTAGTATACAAGTCTTGGGTACGGCGGCACTGCGTTCCACCTTACCCAATACTTGTGAATTTGACACTTTACAAAGCCGCCAACCACTTCACTTCACTAACGAACTCACTAATGTAAAAAATAAACGTTCTCACCATCGTTCTCACTAACGACTTCACTAATGTTCTCATAAATTTTCCTCAATATCTTCATCATCAGTGTTAACCCTATTGTAGTCATACTTGAAGCCATAAACTTTCTCTAACTTCTTAACGTACAATTTACATAACTTACCTTCGTCATCGTATGGTTTAATGATATAACTATTTCTATCTTTATACACAGTCAATGAAAAGTCAACTGGTCTCGGATGTATTTGAAAGAACATGTTATGCTCAGGAAGGAAGAATAAATGTTTAAATGTATGTTTGTTATACTGTGGAATTCGAATGAGTTGCTTTTGTTCTGTCATTTACATCCAAATAAAAATTTTCAGTAAAATAAAAAATAAACTTAAAAATTAATGATATCACCACCCTCACACGTATGAAAACATAGCACAAAAATAAATTTAGGTGAAGTGGTGAGATCTCACCTCTTTTTTCACCTGTTTTTTCACCCTGTTGAATTCATTGCTTTATAACTCTCTTCCTTGGTTTCTTTTTAGTTGCTTTCTTCACGTCTGTCTCCAGCTTGACTGTCTTTCTTCTTCGGCCGTAATGATACCAGTTACTTCCACCAATCAATGGGTCAAATGGTCGTTCATAAGGGTTTCCATACATTCCATAGGGACCATACGGAAGAACTACTAGTGGAGAAGAAACATTTTCTTTAGTTCCATCGACTCTATTTAAATGCATTGTTTCACCTTTCATCTGGTCATTAAAGTCTTTTGCGTGTTTTGCAAACTCATCGTCCTTTCCTAAAGCATTTTCTGACTCAGTCGCAACCAAATTGGATGCTTTATTTATGAGCCCTATTTTATTTAATCTTAACTTCTTTGCAACCCAGCCTCCAATCTTTCCTTTATTTGCATCTAATGTCTTCGAAACCCTTCCTCCACTCATTTTATTTACTGCGTCATAAGCTCCAAGTGCTTTTGCTCTAAATGCTAATGCTTTTGTTCCCATTGCGCCTAAAGCTGCCCAAGCTACCATTTACACCATATTAAAATCATCTCTCTTCAATATTATCTCATAAAAGTTCTCGTTACTGGAGAAAGTCAATGAAACATAAGCGTTCTCACGGGCTTCGCCCTCACCGCTTTGCGGTCTATCTAACTTCTTTCTTATATCATCTATACGCTTCAAAATGTCTGAACAATTGCTAACATCTTCTACAACAGTTATTTCATCATGAATGACCTTCAAGAACAAGCTCATTTAATATGCTATTAAAATCATCTCAATAATGAGTCCATCCTTTCCGTCTTTGGGTAGCACAACATCTTTCATTGAAGAAGGTTCGACAAGTCTTATGTTAAACTTACTGACAAAGTTTGTTATACTATAATGCTTCGGCGGCGAATACATATAGTTTGAAAGACATAATATAGATTCTTCAGCAAATTCACTTATACTGGATTTTATAACAATGTTCTCACGAGACCAAATACCACCAATTGACAATCTTGTAAGCAATCCTGCTGAACCTTCTACTGTAAACGTCGATGGTAACATTCCACGAAGGTCATCTATTGACATCGTTGAGTCACTGAATTTAAATATTTTCTTAAAGCAATCGTCATTATCTAACCATGCAATAGCTTTGAAGTTTTCATTCGAATAGACATCTGCTTCATTAAATGTAAATCCTGACTTCTTTGCAGAGACGACTTTAAAATCTATTGAGTTTGTTTCAAAATTATATGCTATGGTAACTTCTGAAGGTAATGGATGTCCTTCCGCAGTAAGTTGTTCTCTCACTACCGTTTGAAGCTTTGTGTTAAAAACTTTCATGTCATCTCCTGTATCTAAGTTCACATACACAGCAACAGGGAAACTATCTTGCTTCTTTGTTTCATCATTATATCTCAAAACATTAAAGTTCTTCAATAATATTGTTCTTCCTGCTGGAATACTTCGAACCTGTCTGATTTCAATAGCTTTCTCACCTCCTACATACTCTACCCAGTGTCTTGGATATTCATAAGTATACTGACTTTCTTGAATTTTGGTTGGTTTCATCATAACATGTTCATAGTATATCTTTATACTCTTGTCAGTTAGACTCGGTGCTATGTTCTGAATATTTCTGACTTGCATTTTTAATGGAGATAAAATGAAGCATTTAATACATGACGTAGATGAAGACATGAATGAAAGCAGTGAAAAGCTCAACAGTTCTCTCATTCTTCCTTTCAGTAAGGACTATGAGTTCTGTTCAAATGGTGTGTATTTCTATTGTGGAAAGATGGGTTCAGGTAAGACATTTAACCTCATTCGTCATATACTCATAACAGAACGTTTAGGAAACGACTCTTACTATGACCAAATCATTATATCAGCAACTTCAGACTCTATGGACTCAACAGCGAAAACATTTATGTCAAAAGTTCAAGCCTCTGTCGTTAAAGTTCCAGACAGTGAACTCATTGAATTTCTTCAACGTTACATTCGACGTAAGAGGAAATATTATGCCATCGTAGAGTTCATACAGTCAGGAATGCAAAAGACTTCTGAGGAGATGGAAAGAATTATTGACAAACACCACTTACGTCAATACTCAGGAGTTTACAATATGAAACGACTTACAAACTACATTCTGTCAAAACTTTCAAAATACCCCTTCAAAAAATATCCTTCAAACACTCTGCTCGTTTGTGACGACTTCGCCGGAAAAGGTTTAGTGTCAAAACCAGACTCACCATTAGCTAACATCATTACTAAAGTCAGACATTACCACTTAACTGTAGCAATACTTATGCAAACATGGAGGTTTTTAGCTTTAAACATAAAACGTCTCATAACTGACTTCGTTCTCTTTCAAGGTTTCTCACGTTATGATATTGAACTCATTTGGAAACAGTCAGGTATAACATTACCTTTTGAAGAAATTTGGGAAGCATATAAGTCTCTCATCTCTCCTCGTTCATACCTTGAGATTCATATCATGACTAATACCATTAAAGTCAAAAATATTCCATGGAACGACCAACATTGTTTTAAAGCTTAACCTTCAATTGACTGATGGTAAACAAATTCCATGCATCTCTGTCGCCATTTCTGTTAATATTTTTGCTGTCATTCATATCATCCACTTCTCCATCCGTTAGCTTTTGAGGATATGTGTTAGAATAGCTGTTCTTAAATGAAGGCTTTTCACCTTTGAGAGCATAAACTCTATAACTTTCTGCATACTTTATGTTTGAACCTCCTGAGCCATCATTGACATAAAATTTTTATAGGCTTCCACCCTTTGTTCATGTTCCTGCTTCTTCCCTTAGCTCTTTTGTTCAGTAGTTCTACATCTTTATACACAGCTCCTGTCTCAGTGAATTCAACAATATTTTCATTCGTTAGCTTTACATTCAAACCCTTGTCGAGTATATTGTTCATTTCATACATATAAAAGGTTTTTATTCTATATGAAATGAGAAGCAAATCCATCTTAGCTGGTGCCGTTAATGTTCCAATTGAACCAACATCAAATGTTGACTCACGAACGACAAACAATATTGTCATAAAGAACTATAGTTCAGAGTGTTTGAAAGAAAAAGAACCAGAACTTAAGTCGGGACCTTCGGTCTTGGAGCATGGCGCCGTGAATTTAAACACAGCTTCAAACGCTAACGCTACATCAGATGTTAAGTTAGAGTATCCACCACTGGACAAATTCTTTCAAGAGAAGCAACGACAATCCTTACACAAATGTTCAAACAAATCCTTCAGATAACGTAGACCATTACCTTCTTCAGTTATACCAAACAATTTTCCTCAAAGACGATAAGAAGCTTTTGACAAATCTTATAAGCAAGAACTAAATAATTCTAACAAAGGAGGACCTTGAAAATGTTATATCACGAATAACAGGGAAACAATGTGTCATTGACTATCTCGACCCTGAAATCGAATGCTGTGGTCAAACGCCACCATTCATGAAAATAGGTAACATCCGCATCATTGAAACACCAGGAACTACAGGAGTTGAGTTTAAGTATAAATATTCGAACGAGTATACAAAACTTTCAACAGAATATAAACTTTGCTTGAAATATGTTTTAGTAAATTAAAGCAATTTGTAATATCTATCCAAAACTTCTTCAACAGTATCGAACTCATCTTCATAATGCAAACCTAATCTTATTGACTTGGTGCAGTTTTCACTAACACAATATAGCGCTTTGCGCTCGGCGCCTTTGACGCCTTTTTCTGTTCTCTTGACTGACATAACTAATTCATTTGTTTCATCAAACAGCAACAACCAAAGTTCATGACCTAATACATAACATTCATACTTTATATTTTTAGCTCTGAGTTCTCTTGTAAGCTGTTGCATTTAATATTTTCTAAAAAGTCAACTTCAACAGTCATTCGCACTGGTGCCTTCAGTTCTACAGGCTCTCCTTGAAAGTCAACAAGTCTGAATTGCATGTCTTTCAAATTATGAGGACTAATGCGAACCCATTTACCTAAATGAGTTGCTATGACAGGAACGTTTGGAATGAACATTGAATTGACTGCATAACAGAAGGATTTATATTCTACTGAACCTTTACTATTAACTCCTGAAATGCCTGTGACATTAGCTATTTTAGACTCAATGTATAAACAATTACCATAACATACGTATGGAACAGATTTCATCTCAATCGTTTTGTCAACACTTTTCAAAGGAAATGTCATATGGTATGCACCCAAAAGAAGTTGTACTCTATGACTCATTCTTGGTATCTTAAACTCCTTCACATAACTGAACTTCAAAACTCCTGCAATAAGTTTAACATTCATTAAGTTTTCTTCGTTATCCTTGTTTATTGTAGTATTTATGAGAGCATTTAACACTCCAGCTAATGTTTCCATCTTATATTCTACATTATTGTGAAATCTTATTTCGTGCTTCTTTCCATCTATTTCAATCTCCATGAAATCTGTTTCATCTGTTATAACGAATGAAGCGATAGTATTGAAGTCAACCATTCTGAATGCAAGCGCCTCATTCTGTAGACCTAAGTTTGTTTGTAGCTTTACTGTCCCGTATTCGTTTGGGTCTGTACTTTGCAAATAGAACAACATTTTATTCTCATTAAAATATGAGTATAGCTGCATATGCGTATGAAGCTGATAGAGCTAAACGTTTATATTTTGGTCAATACTCTCTCACACTTACTGACAAATATATTGTTATCACTGATGGAAATACTGAGAAATACATAACATGGAAGGACTATGAAAAGTTTGACCCTATTTTAACTCCATGTACTATGCCATTCATTGTAAATGGTGAAATCGTCATGAAGAACGACACAACTGTTTATAGGTCTGTATATGAAGCTCTTGAAAGCATTCTTAACTTCAATCCTTCAGGGTTCGATACAAAAACAACTCCTTCGACAATGCCATTCATTGTAAATGGTGAAATTGTGTCAAAAAATAATGAAACAGTGTATAAGTCAGTGTATGAGGCGCTGAACTATATGCTTCATTTCAATCCTTCTGGTTTTGACCCACAAATAACTTCATGTACTATGCCATTCATTGTAAATGGTGAAATCGTCATGAAGAACGACACAACTGTCTCAAAGTCTGTTCGTGATATTTTAGACTACTTGCTTCATTTGGGTCCTACAGGATTTGACCCATATACAACTCAATGTCAAGTACCATTCATAAACGACTCAGCAGAAATAAAACTCAAAACGTCAACAGTAGATGAAGCAATTGCTGACTCATTGACAAAACTTCTTGATATAATAATGAGGTTCAATACATTCAAAACAACATATGAAACCTTTAAGAAAAATTATGACGATTTCTTTAAAATTACATACATCGAGCCTTCTGCTCCTCAAACACCAGACTATGCATGCCTTAAAATAAAGGCTGCACGGACACAAGTTAGAACATTGACTTTTGACGGAGATAATATCGTTAGAGACGTTACACCTGGAGACACATTACTTACGAAAGAATACTTAAAAAGTCATATCAGTGATTTTGTGAAAGTAGAACAAAGTGGAGCAGGTAAGAGTTGGTTAGGGTGGTTGTTTACTTTATTTTCATCAGGTGTAACAACTGCATCTCTTATAACCATGCAAAGTGAGATAGATGCACTCTGGGCTTTTCTTGGTGGCATAGATAGCATGAAGTTTTATGTTGAGTTTGCTAAATTACATGGAAATACAGGAAGTTTCTTTGACGGTCTCAAAAATTTATGGGGTAAAGTAACATATAATACAAAGAAACTAACTAACTGGGCACTCAAACGTAAAAATATGTTCGACGGACTTGCTTACAACCCTCGTCTCGGAATTATTGAACCAATTAATTTACATCCTTTAATGGCAGCAAGAGATTTAGATGAAGGAGGACAAGTGGTTCAAACAATTGTTGAAAATCTACTGAATATATATCCTGAGTTTAAAGAAGTTTTAACAGCAACAAACACAACAATTCGTGAAAACTGTATAGTGTTTAACACTGAAGATAATATTTTAGACTATATGTTCGTTGTTTTAGGTCAGTTAGCTAAGACAATAAAAGAGAAAGGTATTGACTCAGTCATAACAGTTGAAGATGTAATGTTAAGAAAGACTTTTGACTCATTGTTTCAAGAACCAAAAGAAGTAGTTAGTCTTTATGAAGTTTTGAACGCAATGCTGACAAAAATAAATGAAAGTGACACTGGTAACATAAGTGAAGCAAAAGTTGTTGAACTTCTTTCACAAAAAGCAGATAAAAACCACGTTCATTATATAACTTCAGACGAACAGATTATAACGGACTACCATGGATATTTAACACGAAGTGATGAAGCGAAGACAAAAAATGTTAATGAAAGAAGATATAAATACATTCGTGCTAAAGGTTATGACATAAGCTGTACTGTACAGTATGATGTAGCTAAAGCACCAGAAGCATTTGGTTATACCGGTGAAATTTATGCCTCTACTTTCAATGTTAACGGTGTATTAGTTGAACCAAGATTTACATTGAGAGTTAAGGCAAAAATAACTTTTGAAGATGCTATTAAAAGTAAAGCTGACAAAGTTGAACTCGAAGCAATGAACAAAGTTTTGAAATCTCATAAACACAACATCTCCGATATAAATGAACTTCTTCTGAAAGCAGATGTTGACAACAAAGCTGACAAAGAATATGTAGACGATGCAATAGCAAAAGAAGAAGAAAGAGCTAACAATGCTTATGCAACAAAAGAACATACTCATCCTGAACTAGCAGACAAAACATATGTTGACAATAAAATGTCAAGTGAAGTGACAAGAGCTGAAAACGAATATTCTAAAAAGACTCATATACATTATATTAACCAAATACCAAGTCTTAAGGAAACATTAGAGACAAAAGCAGATAAGACTCATACACATACCATTGCAAATATTACAAACTTACAAGAAACCTTAAACAGGAAAAGTGACGTTGGACATACACATACCATTGCAAATATTACAAACTTACAAGAAACCTTAAACAGGAAAAGTGACGTTGGACATACACATTCTATATCTGAAATAACAGACTTAAACGTTAGCCTTGAAAAGAAATCAGATAAAACATATGTCAATGAAATATACCAAAGTTTGATAGGAACAACAAAAAATATTGAAACTATTGTTGGTGACTTTTCTGTCAATGAAGAAAATAAATATTTTAGATGGCAGTTTGTACAGTCCTTAAAAAATGGTACACGGTGTAAACTCATTCCGAAAAATAACAATGAAATGTATGTAAGCTATAAAAAGAATGATGGTACACAAGTTAAAGTTCCATTAGACAACAACTGCTACTTAAACTTATATGGAGACGAACAAAAGAAATATTTAAGAGTTTATGAAATGGCAGATATGACATTGCCTGACCCAGCTCCAGCACCATATTATTATGACTATGGAGATGACGACAGAACACCACATGTAGATGAACAAAAGCTAACATTATATTTAGATTATTATAGATATAAAAGATATAATGCAATAGAAAAAACGAGAATAGTATATTATTATACAGATGACAGAAATAAATATTATAGTCAAGATTTTACCTACCCTGAAAACATAAGATTATATTATAAAAAATATTCTGACACAAACCAGAAGAAACCTGAAATAGTTGCACTATATTTTAAGTTCAAAAGAGACAATCCTATAATATCTCATATGTTTGATTTAATGAACCCAGTAGGTTCTATTTATACATCTATGGAAGCAAGAGGTCCTCAAGTAATGTTTGGTGTTGGTGCATGGGAACAAATAGTCGACAGGTTTTTGTATTGTGCAAACTCTTCAAAGGAAACAGGTGGAAGTAAAACGATTTCAGGTGAAAATTTACCTGCACACAGTCACTACATAGATTTAAGTACATCTCAAGCAGGTTGGCATAAGCATAGATATTGGGATTGGTCAGGAATGACAAAAGGTAAAGGATATGATGTTAAAGACGAGGTTAAGTTTGCTATAAATTGTTACTGGAGTGACACTCAGGGAGAAGGAAACCATACACATTTCGTTTCAGGATATACACAAACAACGGGACAAAGTAAAGAATACATGCCACATTACATGACAGTTTACGCATGGTATAGAGTTCAATGAACGCGCTTGAGCCTAGAATAAAATCTTTAACTTTACATAAATGAGCTTGAAAGAAGTATTCGAACAACATCCATGGAGGTCATTTAAGAAGTTCAATGAAGCTGCAAAGAGTTGGGGATTTACTAACAGAGCTGAAGTGAAAAGGTTCTTTGACAAAAATGTTGTACATCAAACAAAAATAAACCCTTACGACTACTTTTTACCAATTTACTCCAACACTCCTGACGCATACCAATTTGACACTCTCATTCAAAGCAGAAAAGGAGGACATAAACCATTCCTCATCTTCATTAATGTTAACACTCGTAAAGCTTTTGCGTATATAATGAAAAATAAAGGAACTCGTGAAGTGTTAAGAGTTTTACAAAAGTTTGTAGCAGAACATAGCCCAAGTACTTTAACATCAGACCAAGACAGTGCATACCTCAGCAATGAAATCACAGATTTTCTCATTAAGCATAACATAACTCACTACACTACTGAAGACCATAACCATAACATACTCGGTATCATTAACCGCTTCATAAGAACGCTCAGAGATTTAAACCAAGAGCGAGACTTTACCGAAGAAACAATGAAACATTTCATCGAAGTTTACAATTCCTCAACACATTCTACAACAGGGCATACACCAAATTCAATGACACAACAACAAGAAGAAAAGTATATACAAAAGAAACGAAGCCAAACACAAAATATCAGAAATTCAACACAATTTACCCTCATTCCTGGTACAAAAGTTCGTGTAGTTCTTGACGACAAACCGTTGACAAAGAAACGTTTAAGGTTAAGTAGAAACTATTATATCGTAGACTCTACGCAAGGTAATGGATATCTTATAAAAGCTGCTGACGACTCTATTGCGTTTTACCCTCGTCACAAATTAGTCGAAAGTAGTAATGGCAAACTTGCTGAAACCATTGACGAAGCAAAGCGAGGAGTGGTTATTGAAATACTTGGCTACAACATAAACGATGACACTTATAAAGTAAGATATGAAGGAGGCGTTGAAGATGTTATACCATCTAAGAACTTGAGAGAGTCAAAGCCAACACATCTGGGACCATTAGAGCGGGAGTACTGGAAAGACAAAAATAAGCCAGAAAGAATAAGAAAATTCTTCTAAACTTTTTTATTAGATGTAAATCAGACATGAATGAGAACAGTCATGTATTATTAATGGTACCATTTATTTTTGTCATAAATTTACACCAAAAATATATTTTAGGTGAAGAGGTGAGATCTCACCCGTTTTTCTCACCTGTTTTCTCACCCTCACGAATTTTCATGAATTTCCTTAAGATAGAAAAATAAAGTTAGTTTTAAAATTATTTATTTTTTTATTTTGTATAAAAGATATGATTTCAACAATCGGCACAACAACAATTCAAACAACTACAGCACCAAACTCGCTAGTCATGAATCCTACGTCAATGTTGGTAGAGATGAAAAGCTTTATTCCTTCTTCATATACTTTTGAAACAGAAATCCAGAAGATAAAGCAAGAACTTTTAACAAGTAATTTAGACTGTAGTGCGAAAGATGAAACAAATGAACAGTATCTTTATGAAATGGAGGACCTCATCGACCATTTGCCTAAACTACCTGAAATTCAGCAGCAAAAACTAACTATTCCTGAATTCGACGAAATTGAAGTCAAAGCAACTGACTCAGTAGAAATTAAGAAATTCATACGTAAAGTAAATTATGAATTCCTTGGTTTTCATTGCAACCATAAAGTTATGGACAAAGATTGCGACATGGTTTATAAAGATATTTCTGACCTTTACAAATCCGAAGAATTTAAGACATATGATAACTTTGTTTCATTAGTTGCAAAATGTGTATGGCAGATAAGAGATAAAGATAGAAGAGGTAAAGTATGGAATGAACAGATAAAACCAGCAGCTTTTGAGTTAAAGAAAACCATTGACGCCTTAGTTGTTCTAGCTGGTTTTATTTCAATGTATAACGCAAAAACGATGCCGCAATGTTCAAAATGTAAAGCAGCAATAAGAAAATATAACTACTCAGTCAAAGAGATAGAACGTATGAGAAACGACTATGCAGACTTAAAGAAAGAAGCAGCAAACCCAGCAGAAGATAAAATGGATATGTTGACATTTCTTAATAAAAACTATCCAACAGCAGAAGATTTCCTTCTGTCTGACGTCAAGAAGAAATATAAAGAAACCTTCGGCATTGTTAAAACTTTTGATGTACTAAAAGAAGAAATAGAAGCTACGAAATTGTTTAGGATTTCAAATATACATCGTATATTTCATGTAAAACGCTTGTGAAAAAAGAGGTGAAAAAACAGGTGAGATCTCACCTCTTCACCTCAACATTATTTTTATTGAATTCAGCACAAAAATAATGAATTTCATTAGTTATTTTGTATGTAAAGACAGTAATGTCAAACATTGAGTTTGAAACAGTTAGAAAGATAGACAATGACACCAAAGTCGTTAGAATAGGTGATTTAAACGTAAGATACTCAAAGAAATACAATAAATATTCTTTGTCAGACATTATATCTCCATCTGGAAAGAAAACAAACGACTGGGTTAGAAATGCTTCAACTCAGAAAATTTTGACAAGAAATCCTGAGCTTATGATATCAGTAGCATTTCATGGAACAAGAGCATATCTTATAGACAAAAGTCTTATACCAATAGTTTTGTTATGGTTAGACCCAGTTGTTGGATATAACTTCATAACATATGGTTCATTCGATACGGAACGTTGCAGTGAAGGCTTACTTTACATCGTTCAGAAACCGAAGGACTTCAACACAAAAAGATATAAGATAGGAAGGACATATAATATAACTCAAAGATATGACAGTACAGTCAATAGAGTCAAGGTTGTGTTTGTTAATGATATGAGAGCTGCTGAAACAGAACTGCTTGAAGTTTTTGAGAAAATGTATGGTGCTCCACGAAAGGTAAAGAAACGTTTGAAGTAGATGAGATAGATAAAGCTATAAAATTATTTGACGAAGTTGCTGAAAAAATACATGTAAAGCGTTTATTTTTGGTCTTTTGTGAAAGTCAGAAAATAAAGTTAGTTTTATTTTTATTTATTTTTTTATTTTGTATGTAAAGACAGTAATGACAAACATCAGAGAACACAACAACAGTTATAGTCCATGAAGCTATAAATGAAGAATACGAATACATACAGTATAACAAACAGTTACGTCTCATTCGTTCAGTCAAAGATGACATGTACCAAATGCAAAGTATAATGAATGCTCTTCGTTCTACAAAGCAAGCATATCATTGGTTTGAAAACCAACAGACAAAAGAACTTTTAGAAGAATTTCCTCATATGATTGCTTCCCTCGGAAAACCGAGAGAAGAGATTCCGTACGAAAATCGCAAGAATTTGGCTCCTGGTTTGAAAGGTTATTATGTTCATAGACTTTTAGTAAACGCTGTAGCAATGTGGGCTTCACCTCGTTATGCTTGTTATATTTTCATGATGTTAGATGAACTATATAAAGCAGAACGTGGAGAGATGGAAAAGAAACTTCATGCAAAAGATGAAGTCATTGAATCCAAAGACAAAAGCATACAGAAAAGAATACCGCTTCGGTACCAAAAGACAAGGAAAAAGAGTTATAAGTATATGATATATACTGAAGAGTTGGAGAAAGAAGAAGATAAAGATGTGGTTATGTTGCATTTAGTCAGAAGAAACAACAAGAGCTTTTATGACTTAGCTAAAATATATAAATCTGACAGAAACTGGTTCTATCGTGAAAACTTACCGATTTCAATGACACCGAATGAGCAAATAAAGGAAATTGTCAAAAATACTCTTCCTCAAACACACTATGACATCAAAGGTTGCACAATACTTACATTCAAAGAAGACTTAACATTACTGAAGGAAAAAATAACAGAATATTTCGATAACTTCAAAGAGGAAGAATAAAAAAAATCTAAGCTAATTTTATTTTTTTATAAAATTTTATCTCATATGAAAGAACATGAATTTAGAATATTCGGAACTCATGACAGAAGAAGAGAACGAACAACATGTAAAAGATTATGCAAAATTTCTGAAGACATACAAAGCATTTAAACAATATCTAAATGCTTCTAAAGATTATGCAAAATTTCTGAAGGTATATAAAGCTTATGAAAAAGCGTATGAAAAGTTTATACATTGGGGAATTGTTGTAAAATATCGATATGAAGACTAACCAAAAATATATTTTTGCTTAAATAGCTTCAGGGTCTATTTCTTCAACCATTTCACTTCCTTCGTCAATGTCAATAGAAGCTTCTTCAACCTTTGGTAAGAATTTCTGTATAACATCTTTGTTCGTTATTGTCTTCAGAGATGAAGGATAATATTTCACATTTGTTTCACCCTTCTTATATTCTTTCTGTTCGGAAAGATTTAAAGCAATACTGAAGAAGTCAATTAGAGTTCTTTATGACAGTATAATGAGTATCTTTGACATTCACGAAGAAACTCTTTTGTTTCAAAACTACTGCTAACTCTTGTGAAGTATAACGTTTGCGGTCAATGACGATAGCTAATGGTCTGACATACTGACCAAACTTAGATTCTTTCACAAACTTCTTGTTAAAGATAACATTAACATTTGAAGCATTATTGAACTCATTCTTGATGGCAGTAGCGAGAGCATTGTATGAAAAGAACTTGCAATCTTGCATGTGTTTCATTAAAATAAAAATATTAAATTATTTTGAAAAATAACTTAAAAAAATCTAATCTAATTTTTTCAAAAAATATTTTTTTATTTCCTACTAAAGATGTATCGGAAGTTGTCTAAGTTAGAACACTCGGAAATAAAACAACTTCTTACAGAAGCTAACATAGATGTTGCAAAACATTACGCAACAAACAAAAAAGCACTCGCTGACATTAAAGACTATAATGGTGCAATAAGTTATGATAGAATTCATGAGTTCATAAAGCCGCAACGCGGCGAGGACGAAGTCCATGCAAGAGCATTTCCTTTAAATGACGTTGCTATTGACTTATATCATAGACGTTCAGTACCTCATGAAGTAAGAAGAGAAATGTTTGACATAACAAATGCAAACGTTGGTGAAACAAGAAGAAGAGACGACACACTGAAACAACAGAGAAGAGAGATGTTTAAGAGCGCTATAGAACAAGTTCGCAAAGCTAACGATGTCATTCGTTCCATTGACGACAAACCAAAAGAAGGTGAGAGATGGTTAAAGAAAGATGAAGAGAATAGGAAGAGAAATGTGAAGTCAGGCAATAGACTCATTGACTTTAACATCGAAGCTTTAGATGAACCAAACAGAGACTACTTACACAAACATTTCGGTAAGGTTTTCATGAGACTCTTAGAGAAATTAAAATAAACTCACAACAGAGATGGATGGTATGTTATAAACTTGGTGGAAAGTATGAATGTTCTACGTTAAACCTCAATAATATTGGAACATTACTACATCAGCTCTTGAAGGAGAACTTTATATCAGAGATAGAAGCAAATGCTGCAGGTATTGTTGAAATGCACTATGACTTCTTCTTGACAAACATAAAGAATCTTACTGAAATAAAGATGTATGATTTAACAGAATATGAAGGCTTAACGATGTCAGATGTAAAGAAAGGCAAACCAAAAAAGAGACCATATAGAGATGAAAGCACACTGACAAATGACCAGAAAGCCATTTTGGAAGCTCTTAAGCAAACAGGAAACCCAGCACTTATAGAAAGCTTTTGGAAAGATAATGGTGAAAAGAAGTTTTATAAGAAGAGAAGCGGTCAGTTCTGGAAGTATCTTTGCACATTACCTATAAATCTTGAACGCTACCAAATCTTCAATGAACTGAACAAAAGAACTGCAGCACTTATGACAGAAGACAATTGTTTCGTTTATGCTTGCATTCAGGCTGGAGTAGATGGAGAGACTATTGACCACATGAGAGAAGTCATTCGTGTTAGAGACTTTCCTCAAAGTAAAGTACAAGAAATTTCTGACGCAACAGGTATAGCATTTAATGTTACCATTGGTTATTTCAATGACTCAAGACATAATGAAATAAAGAGATACATACCAAAAGAATGTGAAACTGTTCGAACTATTGACTTACTTCTTGTTGAAGACCACTACATGCTAAATGAAAGATTACCAATGACAACATATTTCATTCGCAACTATATAGAAATCTTGAAGGAGTGTGGTGGAATGAACATTGAGAAACAGATGAAGATTTATACAAAGAGAGAAGATAAATATGTAGTTCGTTATGATAGAACAACACCGTTATGGGATGTTATGAAAACATTGTGGGAGTGCAAATATTTCGAACCTATTTCTTATGGAGAACTTTTCACATATACGACTGACTTATATAAACAGAACCTTGCACCATTTAAAGATTTGACATATGCTCCAAAGTATTGTGTACAACTGAAGAAGAAAGCCGAGTCAAAAGAAGTAAATAAAAATAAGTGCAAGTTCATTCCTGAGCACGTTTTCTTTGCTGACTTTGAGTGTAGCACAGACGGCTTTCATAAAGCTTTTAACATCTGTTATGACAGTGAAGATGGTTCAGTGAGTGAAAGCATTTGGGGTCAGAACTGTGCAACAGAATTTTTGGAACGACTTCCTGACAAGAGTTTAATATATTTCCATAACCTCAGTTATGATATAAACTTCATCTTAAGACACATGACAGAAGTGAAAGGAACTCCCATCATTAAAGGTTCACGAACAATGCAAATAACTGGCTTATATAAAGGAAGGGCAATTATTATAAAAGACTCTTACAGTGTTATAAATAAGAAGCTTAAACTATTTCCTGCTATGTTTAACTTACAAACAGGACCGAAAGAAGTATTTCCATACAACTACTACAGCAGTGTTTTGTTAGCAAATGACAACAGAACTGGTGTCATTTCTGAAGCATGTAAGTTTATCCGGGATGCAGATACATTCATGAAAAACATAGATTCCATCAAAGGTTGCAGAATAGATGAGAACCACTTCGACTTAGAAAAGTATAGCACATTTTATTGCAAACAAGATGTAAGAATTTTAAGAGAAGGTTTTGTTAAGTTCCGCAATGACATATTGAAAGAATTTGATTTAAACGTTTATGACTACGTTAGTATTTGTTCAATTGCTAACAAATTTTTGAAACAGAGTGTATTTCCCGAATGGAAATTTATATGACCTCTCAAATAAACCAAGAGAATTTATTTCACGCTGTATTCAAGGTGGAAGATGTATGCTGTCAGATAACATTAAACAAAAGAGCGAAAAGAAACTCATTGCTGACTTCGACGCTGTTTCATTATATCCATCAGCTATAGCAAGACTTTATACTTTAGAAGGTATTCCAAAGGTTATGAAGAAAGAAATGTTAAGCACAGAGTATCTCATGAGACATTTATTCGATGACGACCAAAAGGAACCCATTGGTGAAAAGTTTATGTCTGGCTTCTTTGTTCTCATTAAGATAACAGAGATTGGAATACATAGACACTTTCCTTTAATAGTTTGTGACCCTGAACTAAATCCAGAACTTAACGTTCCCAGAAGTTCAAACACTTGCTGTTTAATGTATGTTGACCATATAACATTACAAGACCTCATAAAATATCAAGGTGTCAAATGTGAAGTGTTGCAAGGATACTATTACGATGGAAACAGAGATATTAGAATAAGAGATGAAGTAAAGAAGTTGTTTGAGTTAAGGTTAAAGTATAAGAAAGAAGGAAATCCTTTGCAAGAAAATATAAAGCTCATTCTGAACAGTATTTATGGCAAAACTATTCTATCTCCTATTGAGTCAAAAATAACCATAGTAAATGACAAAGATGCTATAAGATATGCCATCAGAAACTACAACCATATAGTGAAGTTCGAAGGTTTGGATGGTTCAGATAAAACTATTTTCAAGCTAACGAAAAGCATTTGCAGACACTTTAACTTCTGTCCACTTGGTGTTAACATTCTGTCTATGTCGAAGAGAATAATGTGTGAAGTATTCTGTACTGCTGAGGACTTAGGAATGGACATCTTTTATAGCGATACGGACAGTATGCATCTCTACAATGAAGATATCCCTCGTTTAGCTGAAGAGTTTGAGAAACGTTATGGAAGAGTTCTCATTGGTAAAAACCTTGGTCAATTTCATAGCGACTTTGCAGAAATCACAAAAGATAAAACAAAGTTTAGCATACAAGTCAATATTTTGTGGAAAGAAGACCTACATAGACTTACTCACGAATGATTTAAATGAAGTTGCATTTCACTGCAGAATGAAAGGCGTGAAGCAAGATGTTATTGCTTTAACCGCTAATGAAATGTTTCCTGACTCTGTTCAGTGTTTCTATGATGAAGATAAAGGTTTAATGGTTCCGCAAGGAACATATGACAAAGACTCTGAGTTCAGTTTAATGAAACTTTACAAAGCACTTTATGACGGTCAAGAGATTGGATTTGACTTATGTAAGTCTTCAACCTTGCTTTGAAGAGAAGTTTAACTTCTCAATAACGACTAAAACAAGCTTTATTCGTAAGTTGAAGTTCTGAGGTCATTTATTTTTGTCAGCAATGAGGTCATTCGTGATAAAAATAAGCCAATGTGGTCATTTACAATACTGCGATGGTAGAGTTTAAGAGTTGTGCTTCAATGTAGAGACAGTCCTTATGGTCTGGAGGTAAAACAGGGCAGTTATGGTCATGAGTGGAGAACATGTCTATCCAAAACTCACGATTGAAGCCAGTTAATTTATAGTATTTAGGGTTAGGAAGTGGTGAAGTTCTTGTATGACCAATGAACTCATTTTCAACCCTTTATTAGAGAATATAATATAGCTTGCTTTCTATCCCAAATACCTGGAAATCTAATTTCGGAAAATTCATTTTTCCTCGGAAGCATTGCATCATAATTGAAAACATTTTGAAATCATCACTTGGTTCAGAGATTTGAAATCTTATACGTAATGGATTTTTTTCTTTTTAGCTACTTCATTGAATGGTGAGAATACAATGAATTGACAGTCATGAGTTCCATCTTCATTTGTACAAACTCGTAATGAAAAGCTATTAATCTTTCTACAATTCCTTCTTCTTTCAGTTGTGCAAGAAACTCACGTAAAGGCTGTAAAGTTTGTACTTCAATGTTAAACTTCTTTTGAAAATTTTCGTAAAATGTAATTATACAGTCTTCTAACGTCGTATCGTCTTTAAAGTATTTGTATATGTGAATGTTTTGGGCGCTTAAAGACTGTTCGTCATTTTCTATCTCGACTTGAAGTATAAAGTCAACCTTTCTGAAAGCACGTGTTATATACATATGTTATGCCAATGTACTTCTCTTCATTTATGTTCACAATCCAGTCTGTTGGAAACTTAAACGTTACTCTGTTCCCCTTTATTTTGACGTCAGGGTTTTCACTACTGAACGCAACAGATAAAGGTATTTGTCTATACATTTAATTCGGATAAAAATAAACCATTTACTCTTTCTTTGCTTCAGCTTCTTTAGCTTTTGCTTCAGCTTCTTCTCTAGCTTTCTTCGCCAGTACGTGGGTTCTTTTGTCTTCCAGCAGCTAATGCAGCAAGTTGTTTTTCACTAAGTTTTCTCTTTGGTCTCTCTGGCTTTTGTTCTTGTTTTTGTTCCTTCAGTTCGGATAAAATTTGCTCGCAAATTTCTTTCTTCAATGCTTCAACATCTATGACCCCTTGGGTCTTGTCCGTAGGGCTTGTCTGAGTCATTTGACTGCAGATAAAAAACAAAATTAAAACTTTAACCGATGTAAAATGAGCTTGTCAAAATCAGAGCGAGAGTCTATTATATTAAATGACGCAAGAGGAATACAACATCCTTTCTATTACGTAAGTCAGAGTAAAGATGGTAAAATATACGTAAGAAAAAGAAAGGTTCCATTAGCGAATGCAGAAAGCGACAACATTAAGGTGTATGGCAAGGGTGAAGTCCACGAAGCCCATATAAAACCTTCTGTTCAAACTGAAAAGTCAATAGAACCAGAAGAAAAGAAGCCAGATGTACTTTCAATAACGAACCAAGAGCTTATTGCAAAGTTCGTGAATTTCATTGAAAAACAAACCGAGTCAAAGAATCCTGACCCGCCAGTGAAAGAAGTTGAGACAAAAGAGAATGTACAGTTCATTGAAAATGTCAAGAAACAACTTCCACCACGAATGCCAAGAAGAAGAGTGAGAATAATGAAGTAAATAGATATTTTTATCTGAAGTAAATACATGCAGAACGAACAGTTAAACGAATTTACTCCAGCAGAGCATATTCATCAGATTCGCTCATATTTCGATATCATAGACAATGCAGTTCAAATTGGTGACACTAATAGAAAATATTCTGACGCAAAGATTCCATCACAACCTGGAACTGCTAAAGATAACACATGGGTAACATTCAATCTCTCACCTCCTGGTGAAAATATGTTGGACCTTTACAATACATTCATTACGTATAAAATGGAAGGTCAATTTATTGTAGATAAAGAAATTGGTTCAGGTTCCAATAAAACAAACCCACCAGGATTTTGGATTGGTTTCGATGACGCTTTCTATGCAGTTGCTGGATATCAAATCCTTGCAAATGGTCGTATCGTATATTCTCAAGACAACGCAAGAGAAGAAGCATATATAACTTCAAACTCACAAACTACCGAACAAATAAAGAAAGTAGATGTTTTCTCAAAGACTCGACATGAAGATGTATGGAGTCATTCGGGAACATGCAGAACAGGACAAATTGTTAGTGGTCCAATTACAGCAGGAAAATCATTTGATTTTAAGCTTCGTTTAAGAATTCCTGTTAGAAGATTCCTTCCATTAGAAGCTATTCGATTTATTCCAGCTTTTGCAGGAAACATTCAGCTTAAAGTAAAGTTCAGTAGCGACGCCTTACAATGCACATCTATATCTGTAAATGATATCATTGCTTTCAATCCAACTCTTAAAGTTGCATTTGCTTCAGATTCAAATCCACCGACAAATAAATTTGTTCCATGGAATGAACCATTCACTATGATAACGAAGGCAGTAGAAGCTAGTGGAACAGTTACTATTACAACTGTAACCCAGCAACTATTTCGAACAAAGATGGATTTTAATGAATGTTTCATTCATCCAAAGTCATTCTCTTTAGACCCTAACATTTATACAGAACTTGTAGAACATTATACAAACGAGGCTTTATGTTTTCCTGTTAAAGTTATGGATTGGATTCCTATGGACGGTTCATTCTCAAAGAATACAGATAGTTCAAGTGCAACATTTACAGCAGCTTATACGCCTATTAATGTTAAAAGTATTTGGGCACTATTTAGAAAGAAAGACAACTATTATGTTAATTTTGAGAACCCTAAGTTTAAATATCTTCAGCTTTCCATGGGAGCTTATGGAAATATGCCTGCAGAACCTGAAAAATCATATGGACCTGTATTTTATGAAATGGTTGCGAACGCCTGCAATACAAACAATGATATGATAGGATTTAATGAAGATGTTATGAGGTCATTGGTGGATGATGGTAGTGTGGAACATAAATGGGATAGCTATGACAACACACATTTCTTATGTGGTTTTCCAACAGAAGTGGACTTTTGCTTCCAGCAAGGTCAAACATCTACTGCTCCAATAACATACAAATTGTCTGTTAAAGGACCTATTGAACTAGCAACTGAAAATGTACCAAAGCCACTTATTGGATTTATGAGGGATTGTTGCTTTGCCATTCAGGTGCGTGCTAATGGCATCCCATAATAAGATTAGATGACTATAACTTAGCTACGGACGACAGTGAGGAATAAAGGATGAACGTTTATTTTTAAAGCTTATAAATGAGTTCTTCATCAAGCTCTCGTGAACCTTCACCATCTATGAAACAAACTTTACCAAACGATTATGGAGCACCTATTGAATATTTCTTACGAGCTGCACAATGGCAAAGAGCAGTCTCACCAAGGTTAGGTGTTCCACCAGCTCCTGTCAAAAATAGCATTTGGTCAAGTCCTTATATAAGATATGGTCTCCCACTAGGTTTGCTAGCTACAGCAGGAGCAGTTATGATGTTGAAAAGAAATAAAGCAAATGTTGTAAATAATACTGAAGTAGCTGAAGTTAAACAAACTCCAACACCTTCGCCAAAACCAACGCCTTCACAAGCAAAACCTTCAATGACTCCTGAACCTATGGAAGTACAAACTCCTGTTCAAAAGTCAACTCCTAAACCGACTCCAACATTTAAACCAGAACCTACTCCTCAAATAAATCGTAAAACTCCTGCGTTTCCTTACTGAAAAAAATAACGTTATTTTTATTTAATATTAAAATTTTTATTTGATTGAAATGACAAATAAAGTCACTGAAGCAATGAAACAAAAGTTTTTGGTAGAATACATTAAATCAGGAACTATTCCAGAAGGTTTTTACATTCATACTATGAAGGAAGGTAGAGTTCAGTTTAGAAAGATAAAGCAACCATTAGATAAAGAAGGAATTTTGAGAAAGATTAAACTTCATGAGGACAACATTGCTGAACTTAAGAAGAAGTTAGAAGAGTTGGAGAAAGGAAGAGAGTTATAAAGCAATGAATTCAACAGGGTGAAAAAACAGGTGAAAAAAGAGGTGAGATCTCACCACTTCACCTAAATTTATTTTTGTGCTATGTTTTCATACGTGTGAGGGTGGTGATATCATTAATTTTTAAGTTTATTTTTTATTTTACTGAAAATTTTTATTTGGATGTAAATGACAGAACAAAAGCAACTCATTCGAATTCCACAGTATAACAAACATACATTTAAACATTTATTCTTCCTTCCTGAGCATAACATGTTCTTTCAAATACATCCGAGACCAGTTGACTTTTCATTGACTGTGTATAAAGATAGAAATAGTTATATCATTAAACCATACGATGACGAAGGTAAGTTATGTAAATTGTACGTTAAGAAGTTAGAGAAAGTTTATGGCTTCAAGTATGACTACAATAGGGTTAACACTGATGATGAAGATATTGAGGAAAATTTATGAGAACATTAGTGAAGTCGTTAGTGAGAACGATAGTGAGAACGTTTATTTTTTACATTAGTGAGTTCGTTAGTGAAGTGAAGTGGTTGGCGGCTTTGTAAAGTGTCAAATTCACAAGTATTGGGTAAGGTGGAACGCAGTGCCGCCGTACCCAAGACTTGTATACTAACTTCTACTTGGTTTATTAAGAAAATTCTACAATCGAGAAGGCCAATACTTAAGCATTCTAAATTAGAACGCTTAAGCATTACCCTTCTCGATTGAATTTGATTTGCAAGGATCTCCCACCGCAATAAGTTACCATTCTTCAAGGAATAAGCAATATTATAATTCCTACGAAGTTATAGATTAGTTCAAATCCATATTTACAGCAATATATATTCGAAGTTTCTCATTCAATGAGAAACTTCGCATCTATATTGTTATAAAGATGCATATTTGTGCTCTCTTGTCATTGTAGAGGCAGCGTATATGAATTTATGGTGTTTTCTACTTGATGTTTCTAATCAATAATGAAGCATCAGTAGAATCCCCCAATTAGTGTGAGTTGAATACTTATATTTGCATCAAAGAATTAGATACGTATATTTATAATATTATGAGCAGAGATCATTTGAAGTCTCCCAATATTTGTGTGACTTCGAACGAGCTCTGCCCATAAGTAATGTATCTATTAGTCTGGTAATGTTTGTTATCTTCAATTAATGCAAAGTTCCTTTGAGCTACATCTTATGATGATGAAACTCAAAAGAACTTTACATTAATATGAAGTTCTTATAGCCATCAGTAGGCCAGCGTAGTTAAACAGTATTAGCTTCTCATGAAGTACTGGGATATGAAAAGATCTTAACATTTTAGTCAAAGTACTACATGAGAAGCTAATATTGCTACTCTCCCTAACCTATGGATGGTTAAGGATTCTGTATTTAAGACGAATAGAGCAAGATTCTTCCAATGGATCAAATAAATTAAAGAAGGTTTGGAAGAACCTTGCTCTAAGGTAGTTAAAATGCATTCCCTGACCATCCGAGGGTAAGGGAAAATAATGAATTTGTTTTCTAATGAAGCTCTCTGATTGCTGAAGATGAATTGGAGCCAATCAGAGAACTTCATTAGAAAACATAATGTTTGCCCCTCCAAGAACAGTGAGCGAGTTAAAGCTATGTTCTTGGTGGCATGCAAGCTCGGCAAACGCCGAGCTAATTAAATTAACGTACAATATTAACGTACAAAAAAGTGTCTAGACACGAGTGTCTGACCACACCTGAAATTCAAGATTTGTGACATCCGTACATCCTTACTCACCACTTTCAAGTTTTTCATACATATATCTTACCCATTCATTTGGAATACGAGGTCTCGAGTTTTCGTTCATTTTTTTACTTTACAAAACTGTTTATTTTTCAGAATTTTTAAATTTGAAAAAATCCATTCTATATCTGATAAATAATATATTATTTTTCAATCAAAATATTTTGATTATCATCTCAAAGGTGTTCTCAAAACCTAGTTTTTCTTATTTTGGATAATCTTAATATTTATATTATTATAAACTAATTGAACACCATATGTTTTTGTATACTTTTACAAAAAAATTGATAGATTTGTGATACTTTCCCCGACAATAGAATTGAATAGCTTACATTTTGACAGAACTTAATATGGAACAGAAATGCAGCAGTTTGTATTGTTATCAATCTAAGGATGATGCTAACTTCTCGGTTTTGTATGACTGGCTTATGATTTGACTAAAGAATCTCTTGAAAATCTGACAATGCGTGGAATCTGGAGAAATGCAGCAGTTTGTATTGTTATCAATCTAAGGATGATGCTAACTTCTCGGTTTTGTATGACTGGCTTATGATTTGACTAAAGAATCTCTTGAAAATCTGACAATGCGTGGAATCTGGAGAAATGCAGCAGTTTGTATTGTTATCAATCTAAGGATGATGCAATCGACATTAATAATTTCATTTTCAATCATATCATTGTTGTTAACTTAGAAGAATAGTGTCTTACGGTTTGTTCAGACACCATTGAAAAAAATAATTATCTTTTATTTTAAGTATATAGATTGTTTATGTATTATACTAGATGTTTGCCGTTTTACTTTTCGATTTTAAATAGAATTTTTGTGCGAAAAATTAACAAAATAAATTCAAAATCGAAAAATTCAAACTCAAGACACTATAATGACACAATGCTATTCCTTAAAGACACCTATCGTCACGAAAATGACAAGCATATCCTAAATCTTAGCCGTTAAGGCTGTTCTGAAAATATTTTTTTCGAAAAAATTCGAAAAAAATTCTTAAAATTCAAAAATCCCTTAATTCCTGAGGATTTTGGAAAAAAGTTTTTACATGAACATGTGTATATTATATGAAGTATATTGATAAGGTAAAAATCAAATTTTATTGCATATTCATCGAGAAAATAAACTAACGAATCCCTCAAAATTGAGAGGGTAATCCTCCTCCTCTCAAATAAACGTACATACAGGTGCACCCTTAATTGAGAGAAATAATTTTAAAAAAGTAAATGAGCTTATTAACATAATAATGATATAATTTATACAAACAAAATACAATATAAATATAGCTTTACCATCATTTTTTCTGTAAAGCATCGAAAATTAATCTAATTTTAGATCTCAAATGCATTAATTGTGCTGATTCTTCTCTTTGGAAAAGGATTTCTTTTCTGTTTTCTTCTTCAGAAATGCTGATAATTTCTCTTGGAAAGTATCGCGAGTGTGAGAAAATTGATTGATTATCAAATTCAAAAATATTTCTCCTCATAAGTGGAGCTTTATATCTGTCCATTAGAACAGGGGAACTTTGTCTTGTATTAGGCTTTGATAGAGATGGTCTGCATAAATTGACCTTTACTTTCTCCTCAAATTTTGGTAAAATTGTTACTTTTCTGGTTTTTACTGGCTCTCGTTGATAAACTGAAAGTTTTTGTGTAGCTTTATTACAATCTTTAACTGGTTTTTCAGCATTTAATGGCTTTAGTATTGTTGTTGGCTTTGGTCGATTTACGGGAGCAGATTTTGGTTTCTTTTCAATTACAGGAGCTTTGGATACTTCTACTTGTTTCTGTTTTCTTATTGTAGATGATTTATTATCTTTAATAAACATTCTTTCAGAAAATTTAATTGCTTGTTCCATGGTGTTTTCAACAGAAGGATTGTCAGAAACCGGATAAATCAATCTCCAATTTGTTGTCTTAGATATTTCTGTTTCTTTCACTGGATCGAATGAGCATATATTTTCTCTTTCTTTCATATTACAATTCTTTAATGCTTTTTTATATCTACTTTTAATTGTTTTCTTTAAATCAATAATTTTCATTGCTCCTATCACTGCACTTCTTTTCAAACTTTCATCAAATGGACTTCCTGTCTGTAAACTTGGCACTGTATTGACTTCAATAAGCCACGGATTAACATCTTTATCAATCAAGATATCAAATCCAAGGATTTCAAAACACCGACATTTATTATCTGAATTGAAAATTTTAGAAGAATACGCTATCTTTAGCTGAGAAGCAATTGATGCAATTGTATATCTTATTATATTGTCTATTTTATCTTGTAGAATTTTAACATCAACTGAATTTTCTTTCAATTTGTTAAATATACTTGTCAAAGTTCTTTTAGAGCCAGTTTCTGGAGCAATATCTGTATCATTTGTTTGGAAATTTTCACATTTCTTATTCAAGGAAAAATTTGTAAGATGTCCGTATACTTCGTCTAAATTTGATGATTTTGGAGGCTTATATGGTTCAGAGCAAAATCTAGCCATGCCTTCGTTATGTATATAAATTCGCAATGGTGATATATGAGTTACAAGCACATAAATTCTCAAATCAAATTTATATCCATCGATTAAATATGGTTCAATGTATTTTTGTGCAACAGCATCATCATAGTAATCATCGACAAGATTAGGATTTTGAATTAATTTGATTCCTTTTCCCTGGCTTCCCGTATCAGGTTTGATAATAATTGTTCTATTGGATTTTTTGGGAATTGAATACATGTATTCTTTAAGAATTTTTGCCTCTCTTGGTAAGATGAAACTATGAGGATGAAATGTATAAATATCCGGTAAGAATTTTGACATCTTATCATAATTTTTGGCAAGTTCGACTTTATGAGCAATTTCGGCCATGAGTGGGAAGTGATTAACAAATTGGTAAGGTTTCATTGCTGTTATGATATCTGAGCACCCTTCGGCATCAACCCAAAATAATGTGTTTGCTGTTGTGGAAGAAGTAACTTTCCAGCCCATTTCTTCTACGCAGCTATGAATTAATTGGTAATGTGTGTTGTCAAGATTTACGGATAATGGTTTTTTAACTTTTTTCTTCTTTATTTCAACTTCATTCATTTTTATTCGTCATAAAATCCAAAAATGTATTTTATGCATTATTTTTCCAGGGTCAATCGTACTCCCTCTATAAGATATAGTTGTAATCAAATAGAGAAGCTAGTGACTTAATAACTGACGAAATTCAGATAAACTAAGTAAACGATAAAATGGTATACGTAAACATTCTATAACTTTATAAATTATTACAAATGTAAAACAAATACAAATAAATAGTTTTGAATAAAAAAATTTGAAAAACTTTCTTTCTAATTAAGGGGTATTATTTCTGGTTTCTGCATTTTATATATGAATATATTATTTCTCGGATAATTAGAATGAGGAATTATTTTTCCAAAAGATATATTTTCATCAAAAAGTAGTCTAACAGTAAATTTTCCGTATCTCTGTTCAGCTCCTACTAAGCTGATGTTTTCTATTATTGGTTTCCACTTGGATGTTCGATTAAACATTTCTCCAGTGTATGGAACATAAATACTCATTCCTGGTCTATAACTTAGCCTGTAATTGTTATTCAGCATATAAATATCTTGGGACGTATATGTAATCTCGCCTAAATCCGCTAAAAATTTTTTCCGCTTGATTTTGTATTTGACATAACGCGCTTTAAATGTTTCATCGAATGTTGCTTTTGTCATCTTGTGAAATGTAATTGGTGGTTCAGAAAGTCCATATTTCGGAACTTCTAAATCAGGAATTTCGCTGTGAAAAACATTCTGCATATTATCAGCGATACGATGCTCCCATTCGTCTGAGCCGATATACCTAGCAGCACAAAGTGCAAAACGCATTGAAGCAACAAAATATGGAGAATTGAACTTCTCTGAGCAATTAATAAGTTTTGGTCCTATTCTTTCAAATAGATTGTTAGTAAATACAACACCTGCTCCTCCTTGTAAGAAATGGCGGCAACTCCAGTAATTAGGTGATGGTTTCATTAATTTAGTGATATCTGAAGAACAATATGATCGACCGTATGCTTTTGATATATTAGGATTTGAAGAATTGAGTAATTTGATCAATGAAGGTTTAAAAAAATAAGTATCATCATCTCCAAATACATAAAAGCTTGCATTTGGAAATCTTTCGTAAGCGGCTTGCATACCAGGAAGAAATCTAAACTGGGCTTCGAGTCTACCTGAAAAATAGCCAGCACGACGAACAGATCGTCCGTAGCCAAAGCCTAAGTCTATAATGGTGACATTGCATGGTAAGGCTTCTCGTTTAATCTTATCAGAATCCCATGGATGTGTCATTTCTGTAAAGACTAATACATCCGAAAAGCTCCGAAACCAAGACCTGGCTTGCGCAACTAGACGGTCAGTTTGATCAAATCCTGACCATATTCCAATTGTATATGTTATATTTCCATATTTGTTCATAGAATTTGCTTGACAAAAAAAGAAATTAAAAATGCTCAAAATTATGGCACTTTTATCCTCAGAAATGCAGAAGAAATGAACAACATGTTATCAATGACGACACTTACATTCATGAGATATAACTGTTTGAATACTAATGATTAGTAATTGATATTCGAAATTAGATAACATTTTTTAAAGCTAAAAACAAATAAAACAATATATAAAGCAGCTAACAAAGCTACTAGAAATTAGAAAACTGTTCATCTTCATCAGCAAGTCTCTTTGCGAGTTTAATAAGTGGTGGAATATATTTTTGATCGCATGCACATTTGAGAAATGAATGATTAAGCAGCTCCTCTGCTGTTGGTCTTAATTTTGGATCTTTTCTTAAGCATTTATCTAAAAAGTCAAGTAATTCTGGTGATCTACTTTCTTTATCAGATATTTCTGGTATACCTTTTGTAACAATTAAAAACGTAGCTCTCATTGGTGGTTCATCAACATATGGAGGTTCACCTTCTGCAAGTTCTCTGCACAATATGCCAAGTGACCATATATCAACGGCAAAACTATATGGTGTGCGTTGTATAAGTTCAGGTGCCATCCAAAATGGAGTTCCGACCATTGAATTTCTTCTTTCAGCTGCTGTAGTAAGTTGAGCTGCATATCCGAAATCTGCTAACTTTACGTGGCCCTTTTGAGATAATAATACATTGTCTGTCTTAATATCTCGATGAATTTTATTTTGAGAATGTATATACTTAAGGGCAAGTAGGATTTCGCGTGCTATGTATGCAATGTGTGGCTCCATACAATCACAATAGCGAGCAACATATGTAAGCGCGCCAGCATCCATGTATTCCATAATTATCCAAAGAGTATTTCCGTCTTTATATGCATCATAAAATCGAATAATATGTTCATCCTTCATTGTATACATTAATCTTGTTTCGTCAAGTAAATATTTTTCTTTCTTTTCATTTAAATGCATTTCTTTCACTGCAACTTCTATTCCATTATAAATAGCTGTATAAATAATGCATGTACTACCTTCATCAATTACTTGCATGTTTTGTAGAAGTGGACGAGGATCTTGATATTTTATTACTTCTTCAAGTGGGGGTAGTACATCTGCTGACTTTGTATCAGGTTCGTATTCATCGATTTGTGCCGGTTCACTATTAAAGAAATTAAGAACGTCAACTGTACTCTCAGGATTAGAAATTACATCATCTTTAGTTAATCCACTATTTTTCAGTAAGCACTCATATTCTGGTGGTAAGCCAATTAGACCATTTTCACTGTCTAATGAGACATGAATTTTGTGCTCGACATCTGTGGGCTTGGAAATTTTGAGTTTTGTTTTACATGATATTTCTGGAAGCATTTGTGGATCTATTGTATTATCATCAATAGCCTCTCCGGAAAAACCACTTGGAATGTGCTCAATCATAGAGCGTGGAACATTAAGATACGTTCCTTTTGCGTTAACAGTTATATGGATGTGATGTAATAGTTCAAATGGCTCTGATATCGATAGTTTTTTGCCTTGATTCATGCGAAAAAAGATGCCTCAAATACTATCGTTATATTTACAAAATGAGAAAAATTTGTGATCGATGTAAAATTACGTACCTGACAAATAACCGGTAATTTTTTTTGAAAATAATGTTTCGGATTTATGGGTATGTGATAATAAAAGTTTTTTTTTATTTTTTATTTTTATTTTTATTTTTTTTTTTTGAAAGAGCGAGATATGGGCTACATGTCAAGAGTATTTGGTCCTTGTTATTTAAAAATTAATAAGGATTAAAAAAACGCCATTAGAAATAATGTGTATGAATGTTTTCGAATTTGATGAGGTTAAGGGTGCGCCCGGGAGGATCATGTAAACTTCAGAATTTAGAACCTTAATTTTTAAGCAATAACTTGGTACCTAAATAGGTAGGAAAACTCTAAAAATATCAAAAAATACAACTTGGCTCCATAATAATTCTGTCATGGTGGCTGTTTGTATCCCCTAGTATTTTCCTCTTGAATCTCTTTTTCTGTCGAAATTAAATTCAAATCTCAGAAGTAGAAGTGAATAATCGACTTATTACTGCTATTATACGAATAAATAAATTCATTATATTATTTTTATTTACATAATATCTGTTTGAAGTCCATAATTCTATAAATTTTTCTTCAAAAACATTACAATCTTGATAGTTTTGATACTGTTTAATAGGTTTTTGGCACCTTATTTAGTATTTACTACGTATAGAGTCGATCTGAACTTAATTTTCGGAAATTTAAAATATTTATTATAAGTAAAATCTGATTTGAAATTTATGTTTAACTACTCATATCTTGCATTATCCTGAGTAGCTTTTGTAAAAATTCATCAAAAAAGATTTTAAGGTGCTTTAATTTTTATTTTTAAAATAATGCATATTATTATATAACTAGCATATTTACAAATTTTAGTGCTTTCAAAAATTTAATCCTCCTCCTCTCAAATAAACGTACATCCGGGTGGCATGTTTTTTGCAAAAAATAAAATTTCATTTTTTATGCTTAAGGGTGCCCTATAGACGATAGACCACCCTCAGAAAAGCACTTTTAAGGTTATTTCTGTTAAGCTTTTATCTCGTTCAAGAGAGAGATTTTTTGAACTTTACCATATCATAATGCTTAGTTATATTATGACCAATCTCTACGATTTTGAAGATTTAAATTACGTTGAGAATTCATCGATTTTTTGATTTTTTGATTTTTTTTGAGTTTTTTTGATTTTTTCAAAAAAATAAAAAAGAAAGAAAATAAGGAAGGCATATAGTGTTTTCATTAAAAACAATTATTACAGTAAACAATGTCGCCAATTATTGGTTTTTTGAAATAATAAATTTGAAAAATGAAATATTGAGCATATATTCTACCCAATATCAATTGACTGATTAAATACAATATATATCTTTGCTTTATTCACTTTGATTACTTTTGTATTAAAAAAACCGTAAAATTTGGCGGGATTTTAGCTCTTCCTATGGAGTATTCTATTCCAATCATGGAAGGATACACAATTGAAGAGATATTAATAACATATAAAGCTGATGACTGTCAAAAAAGGGTCTATCATCGAACTGTTTATTCAAATAAGAAACCTTTTTCGCATTTCATTAATCTAAACCAGTTTAATTCAAAACAAGATCATTCACAATCAAATGTTAAGGAAGAAACAATATTCAACGTCAAATTTAAGCCTGGAGTTCCGTATAGTGACGTTGTCAAGAATCTTCATACTTACATTTCTCTTATATCTGGTGCAGGATTTTCAAAACACATTGAATTGGCATCACTCCTAAACTTTCGTTGCCCAACAGAAACTACATTACTTGCGCATCTAAAGAGCATATTGCCAGATCTTGAG
The DNA here is from genome assembly GCF_026262505.1 of Trichomonas vaginalis G3. Lineage (NCBI taxonomy): Eukaryota > Parabasalia > Trichomonadida > Trichomonadidae > Trichomonas > Trichomonas vaginalis. Next base: position 16,156,308 of record NC_067207.1, read on the forward strand.
AAAGTTGCAACAGCAAGTTGTGAAGCTAATATACAAGAAATTCTTAAACATGATTCAGAATACAAATTTAATGTTTCATTAGATTGCGCATGGAGTTCTAAGCGATGCTTTACATGCCGTCATTATGCTTATAGATATAAATACAAACAAAATATTAGATTTTAGAATAGTTTCAAGGCATCCAGAATTAATATAGGGTGTCCAAAGGTGCGTTTAGCACAGCGCTCTATATGAGACTATTAAAGGAGATATATGCTGATTATAAATATATAATAAAAAATATGAATATATGTATATGATGAGTAAGTTGTATTTTGGCGCCATGCCGGGATATAAAATGAATTTTGAGACAAGAGGCGGTTTCGCGGGAAATTTTGGCGGGATTTTTTTCATTTTTTTAATGAATCATAAAGAAAACATCCTCGCTCTTGCAAAAAAATGCAAAGACTGTAAAAAATCTACGAGACATTGGTAAAATGCTTCAGTATGGATGCTCCTAGCTATTCCACTGTAACGTATCATGTTAGGATGTATCACTTCATGAACAAAAAGGCGCCCATCATAAAAATTGACAAAAAATCGCCGGATCAAAGAAAATCAAAGCAATTCTTCAAGCGCTAGATGAAGACCCAAGAGCATCACTCAGAAGGATAGAGGAGATGACAAAGATACCACGTACAACAGTCAGTTATTATCTGCACAATTATTTGAACTACAAACTAGCGTATACACGTTGGGTTCCGCACAACCTTAATTCAGTTCAAAAAAATCTAGAGTCCAATCTTCGAAAGAGCTCCTCTCTATATTGCGTGCGTATCAATCCAAGAAGTTTCGCTTTTAGTAACAGGGGACGAGTCTTGGTTTCAATATGCAACAGAAGCCAAAATCATGTGGATCCCGAAGGATGAAAATCCGCAAACATTCCCGAAGAAAAAAATTGACACACCAATGATGATGTTGTCGGTTTTTTGGGGCGTGAATGGCATCATCGCAATTGATATTCTTCAAAAACCTAATACGATGAATGCTCAGTATCTAATTGACAATGTTCTTACTCAAATTATCAATTCTGATGAGTTTGAGAAATCCAAACAACAAAAACAAAAGTTTGCAATTCATTTTGATAATTCAAGAGTTCACAAAAGTCATAAGGTAATGAATTACTTGGTGGAAAACAATGTCAAAGTTGTTCCAAACCCAATTTATTCACCTGATATTGCACCCTCTGACTTTTATTTATTCGGCACGCTAAAAAAGAGAGCTGAAGGACGCGAATTCGCGAGTCCAGATGATCTTGAAAATTTTGTAAGAGAGCAATTTGAGCAATTTTCTCATGATGATTTAAAGCGTGTCTTTCAAGCCTGGATCGATCGCTGCGAACGCGTGATTGAATCCAATGGTGATTATATTTAAATAAACTTTATATATATGTAACTTGTTTATTTCTATTCGCAGTATTCAGGTTTGTGCTAAACACACCTTTGGACACCCTATAAAATTCAAAAGTCCCAAAATTTTGGTTGAACCAAAAATTTCACCAGGATTAATGGAAAGCTATGCATTACGTGATATGTTGAAATCTGATTTATGGAAAAAAATAAAAGTTTTTTGTTCAGATGGTGATGTTAAAGATTCAACAATGATAGAGAATTCTGGTGCACAATTATCACATGTAAGAGATCCAAATCATGTGATAAAATCAGCATTTTCAAAAATTGTCACTAAATATCCTAAATTTGAAAAAATATTTAGGATCCTTTTTGCATGCCCAACATTAAAACCAGAGCAAAAGGTTCAGAGATGGATGGGATTAATTAATAGATATCCAGGAGAATCACCAGAGCATATCGAAAAAAGAGAAATTATTACAAATATTGCTCCATTGTTTCTAAGAATCAGCAAACAATATCATACAAATTTCAACCAAGCTTTCAATTCATTGAAAGCCCATTTAGTCCCAAAAAATCTTCGTTGGATTATTGGATTTCCAGCCAGAATTTTTGTTTCTGTATTTACGTATAATGAAGACAATTGGAAGACAAAACTAAGAAGATTAATGGGTATAGATGATTCTTATTTTGATGAAGATATTTTACAAGTTATATTAAATTTCGAAAATAAATCCGATTATGACCATATCAGAAGAACTTCGGAAAACTACAGAAATCATAACAGATGCGTTCATTACATTCCAGATGAAATTGACCCAGAATTCGCTGACTTCGTTCCTCATAAACCGTCAAAAGCTGGATCCAGATCCGAAAAAATTGAATACACTGACGATGAGGATCCGCCAGCGGATGAAGAACCGTCAGAATCTGAAAATCTTTCACTTCCAACAGATTATCCAAAATTCAACATAAAATCTATATTTGGTTCCGATATCAAAGTACCACCAGATTGGAAAAGGTTTTCATTTTTCTTCAAGGCGAAGGAAATTCCAGATGATCCTCAAGAATTCCAAAATTTATTATCCAAATTTAAACAAGATCTTTATAATACGTACTCGTCTTTAATTCGTATTAATGAAGAAAACATCTCGGCTGTTGCAGTTTACGATTCTCAGCAAGCAAAAGAAATTATGAATTCAGCTTTTACTGATTTTCATAACTTTGAGAAAATTAAGATAAACGCAATCAATTATCTTAACGTCCTCAACCACAATCCACCATCTCTTGAAATGATAGCAGATTTTCATCCTGATTTGATACAACTTCCACAGACACTCAGAAAAACTCATGATAAGCCTAAAAAACAAAAGCTTGGTATCAAGCTTGGAAAAAATCTCAGTTTTCTTGCCGTTATTGTTCAACTTATTACATTTCGACCATTAATGCACAAACTATTTGACGAATTATTCTCTAATCCCAATGAGCAACAGTTAATATACAAAGAAATATTATCGCTCACAAATCGGAACTTTTCGGAAAATGCAGATGTTACTTATCTGTATCACCTGTACTCGAAACGGCAAAAGATACATCAAGCTGATCCAATTGATGCTTTCAAACAATTACAAGAATCGCTTGCATGTGAAGCTAGGCAACTAGATCTTATTGATTATTTCAAAAAATTCTGCTGGGGATTTACAGATAAAATTGACATTCCTCTTGTTAATAATAACGAACTTCAACTTACTCCTACTTTTTCAGATTATCTTTTTATTGATGTTGCTGGTTTTACGTTTCCATTGGATGATTACACATGGAATAACAATCCAGCTGTAAAATCCAAACTAGTAGCCATAATAACTTATCACAGTCGACAATATAATATTATTATTTTGGACGAAAACATCAATTCATGGATTCTCTTTTGTAATACCAAAATATCTTACATTCGTGATGAGGAATTGGCGAATAATTTAAACAAAGGCGCATATAATACACCGAAATATTTGATTTTCGAAAAAATTTAGGTTTTTCAAAAATTAAATCTTTCATTTGTAATGTATGAATAAAATGTATGTATTTGCGTTACATATTAAGTTCTGTCAAAATGTAAGCTATTGAATTTTTTGAGAGGGAAATAATCGTCGAGGAAGTAAAAAGTGACGCTTTAGGAAATATTATTAAAAATATGATAATAAATATATTTGGAAAAAATATATTTTTTTTTCAAAAATTGAAATGTTCATAGAATATTTTGAAAGATGTAGGGAATTGAATTCGGTAATATATGATAATCAGGATTTTTAAATTTCAAGGAAAAATAGCTTTTGTGAATACTTTTGAGAACTCTTCTCAAAGATCATGATTCAAATATATTAAGGAGCCAAAATATTAGAGATGAGTTCACAATCAAAATTTTACATTTTAATTATTTAGAAAAACGTATTAACCTCAATAAAAAAATATCTCAAAGATTAATAGTTAATTTAGGGTTTCCTAGCTATCTAGAGGGAATTGTTCCTTATGATGTATATATTTATAATGTATGCATCATAAGGAACAATTCCCTCCTTAAAACGAGAAAACTTGTTCGAAATTGTTTATCATTTCGAACAAGTTTTCTCGTTTTTAATAACAAACTAAAGGCTATGAGGCACTGATTATATATTAGTGCCTCATAGCCTTTAGTTCCCAGTAGATAGCTGGGAAACTTTCTCCAAATGATAAGTTATTTAGAGAAAGTTTCCCAGCTATCTAGAGGGAATTGTTCCTTATGATGTATATATTTATAATGTATGCATCATAAGGAACAATTCCCTCCTTAAAACGAGAAAACTTGTTCGAAATTGTTTATCATTTCGAACAAGTTTTCTCGTTTTTAATAACAAACTAAAGGCTATGAGGCACTGATTATATATTAGTGCCTCATAGCCTTTAGTTCCCTGTAGAAAAGATCGAAATTTTATTCTGATTTTAACTGATCTATATTTCGCTTGCGTTATTTGAATCTTTTCTTTTGCATATGTCATTCCTTTCACTTTTCGAATTTCATTTGCCTGCATGCTCTCTCGTTTTGGTTGAAAATCAACTCAATCTTAAAATGAACTTCTTCATTCTTTACAATAAATTCAATTTTTTTCGAGATATATCTTTAGTTAGTATACATATCATGTGTACGGAGGCACTGCGAGCCTCCTTACCCATTATATGTGAATTTGACACTTTACAAAACCGTTAACGCATATTTTACAACACAAACACAAACACCAACTTAACCTTAAATATTTATAAAGCCGCCAACCACTTCACCTCACTAACGTTTTCACAAACGACTTCACTACTGTAAAAAATAAACGTTCTCATTTACAAAAGTATTGCAACTCTTCCCATTGCTGTGCTTCACACAGTAGTTCATATTCTTCAGTATCGCTGCTGTCGCTCCAATCGTCAGAGTCAAAGTCACTGTCAAAATAAATGTTAGTAAGTTTTGACAAAGCTAATGAAACACGTTTACCGTTTGTATCGTATGCTTGTATAAACTTTCCATTATGCTTGTAGTCATAAACGCTCAAACTAACTTTACCCTTTCTCCCTCGTGTCTGATAGAATGTATTTTCACGAGGAACGAAGAACAAATTCTTGAACTCATGACCGTTGTAGTTTGTTATCTCAATAGTTTTCGTCATTTATATAAAAATAAAATAAAAAATAATTTTAAAAAAATAAACTTAAAAATAAATGATATCACCACCCTCACACGTATGAAAACATAGCCCAAAAATAAATTTAGGGTAGAAGGGTATATCTAACCCGATTTCTAACCTCATTTCTACCCTGTTGAATTCATTGCTTTATAACTCTCTTCCTTGGTTTCTTTTTAGTTGCTTTCTTAACATCTGTCTCCAACTTGACTGTCTTTCTTCTTCGTCCGTAATGATACCAGTTACTTCCACCAGTCAATGGGTCAAATGGTCTTTCGTAAGGGTTTCCATACATTCCATAAGGTCCGTATGGATAAACCGCTGGTGGAAGTTGTGGAGAAGAAACATTTTCTATAGTTCCATCGACTCTATTTAAATGCATTGTTTCACCTTTCATCTGGTCATTAAAGTCTTTTGCGTGTTTTGCAAACTCATCGTCCTTTCCTAAAGCATTTTCTGACTCAGTCGCAACCAAATTGGATGCTTTATTTATGAGCCCTATTTTATTTAATCTTAACTTCTTTGCAACCCAGCCTCCAATCTTTCCTTTATTTGCATCTAATGTCTTCGAAACCCTTCCTCCACTCATTTTATTTACTGCGTCATAAGCTCCAAGTGCTTTTGCTCCAAATGCTAATGCTTTTGTTCCAATTGCGCCTAAAGCTGCCCAAGCTACCATTTACACCATATTAAAATCATCTCTCTTCAATATTATCTCATAAAAGTTCTCGTTACTGGAGAAAGTCAATGAAACATAAGCGTTCTCACGGGCTTCGCCCTCACCGCTTTGCGGTCTATCTAACTTCTTTCTTATCTCATCTATTCGCTTCAAAATGTCTGAACAATTGCTAACATCTTCTACAACGGTTATTTCATCATGAATGACCTTCAAGAACAAGCTCATTTAATATGCAATTAAAATCATTTCAATAATGAGTCCATCCTTTCCGTCTTTGGGTAGCACAACATCTTTCATTGAAGAAGGTTCAACAAGTCTTATATTAAACTTACTGACAAAGTTTGTTATACTATAATGCTTCGGCGGCGAATACATATAGTTTGAAAGACATAATATAGATTCTTCAGCAAATTCACTTATACTGGATTTTATAACAATGTTCTCACGAGACCAAATACCACCAATTGACAATATTGTAAGCAATCCTGCTGAACCTTCTACTGTAAACGTCGATGGTAACATTCCACGAAGGTCATCTATTGACATCGTTGAGTCACTGAATTTAAATATTTTCTTAAAGCAATCGTCATTATCTAACCATGCAATAGCTTTGAAGTTTTCATTCGAATAGACATCTGCTTCATTAAATGTAAATCCTGACTTCTTTGCAGAGACGACTTTAAAATCTATTGAGTTTGTTTCAAAATTATATGCTATGGTAACTTCTGAAGGTAATGGATGTCCTTCCGCAGTAAGTTGTTCTCTCACTACCGTTTGAAGCTTTGTGTTAAAAACTTTCATGTCATCTCCTGTATCTAAGTTCACATACACAGCAACAGGGAAACTATCTTGCTTCTTTGTTTCATCATTATATCTCAAAAAATTAAAGTTCTTCAATAATATTGTTCTTCCTGCTGGAATACTTCGAACCTGTCTTATTTCAATAGCTTTCTCACCTCCTACATACTCTACCCAGTGTCTTGGATATTCATAAGTATACTGACTTTCTTGAATTTTGGTTGGTTTCATCATAACATGTTCATAGTATATCTTTATACTCTTGTCAGTTAGACTCGGTGCTATGTTCTGAATATTTCTGACTTGCATTTTTAATGGAGATAAAATGAAGCATTTAATACATGACGTAGATGAAGACATGAATGAAACTACAGACAAACTTAACTCTTCTCTCATTCTTCCTTTCAGCAAAGATTATGAATTCTGTTCAAATGGTGTGTATTTCTATTGTGGAAAGATGGGTTCAGGTAAGACATTTAACCTCATTCGTCATATTCTTATAACAGAGCGTTTAGGAAACGACTCTTACTATGACCAAATCATTATATCAGCAACTTCAGACTCTATGGATTCAACAGCGAAAACATTTATGTCAAAAGTTCAAGCCTCGGTCGTTAAAGTTCCAGATAGCGAACTCATTGAATTTCTTCAACGTTACATTCGACGTAAGAGAAAATATTATGCCATCGTTGAATTTATACAGTCAGGAATGCAAAAGACTTCTGAGGAGATGGAAAGAATTATTGACAAACACCACTTACGTCAGTACTCAGGAGTTTACGATATGAAACGACTGACAAACTACATTCTATCAAAACTTTCAAAATACCCCTTCAAAAAATATCCTTCAAACACTCTGCTCGTTTGCGACGACTTCGCCGGAAAAGGTTTAGTTTCAAAGCCTGACTCACCATTAGCTAACATCATTACTAAAGTCAGACATTACCACTTAACTGTAGCATTACTTATGCAAACATGGCGTTTTCTTGCTTTAAACATAAAACGTCTCATAACTGACTTCGTTATCTTTCAAGGTTTCTCACGTTATGATATTGAACTCATTTGGAAACAGTCAGGTATAACATTACCTTTTGAAGAAATTTGGGAAGCATATAAGTCTCTCATCTCTCCTCGTTCATACCTTGAGATTCATATCATGACTAATACCATTAAAGTCAAAAATATTCCATGGGAACGACCAACATTGTTTTAAAGTTTAACCTTCAATTGACCGATGGTAAACAAATTCCATGCATCTCTGTCGCCATTTCTGTTAATATTTTTGCTGTCATTCATATCATCCACTTCCCCATCCGTTAGCTTTTGAGGATATGCGTTAGAATAGCTGTTCTTAAATGAAGGCTTTTCACCTTTGAGAGCATAAACTCTATAACTTTCTGCATACTTTATGTTTGAACCTCCTGAGCCATCATTGACATAAATTTTTATAGGCTTCCACCCTTTGTTCATGTTCCTGCTTCTTCCCTTAGCTCTTTTGTTCAGTAGTTCTACATCTTTATACACAGCACCTGTCTCAGTGAATTCAACAATATTTTCATTCGTTAGCTTTACATTCAAACCCCTGTCGAGTATATTGTTCATTTCATACATATAAAAGGTTTTTATTCTATATGAAATGAGAAGCAAATCCATCTTAGCTGGTGCCGTTAATGTTCCAATTGAACCAACATCAAATGTTGACTCACGAACGACAAACAATATTGTCATAAAGAACTATAGTTCAGAGTGTTTGAAAGAAAAATAACCAGATCTTAAGTCGGTGAATTTAAACACAGCTTCAAACGCTAACGCTACATCAGATGTTAAGTTAGAGTATCCACCACTGGACCAAATTCTTTCAAGAGAAGCCAACGACAACCCTTACACAAATGTTCAAACAAATCCTTCAGATAAAGTAGACCATTACCTTCTTCAGTTATACCAAACAATTTTACTCAAAGACGATAAGAAGCTTTTGACAAATCTTATAAGTAAGAACCAAATAATTCTAACAAAGGAGGACCTTGAAAATGTTATATCACGAATAACAGGGAAACAATGTGTCATTGACTATCTCGACCCTGAAATCGAATGCTGTGGTCAAACGCCAATATTCATGAAAATAGGTAACATCCGCATCATTGAAACACCAGGAACTACAGGAGTTGAGTTTAAGTATAGATATTCGAACGAGTATACAAAACTATCTACTGACTATAAGCTTTGTTTGAAATATGTTTTAGTAAATTAAAGCAGTCAGGACCTTCGGTCTTGGCGCTTTGCGCCGTCAGTCAAAAAAATTTCAAGTTAGCAATTTGTAATATCTATCCAAAACTTCTTCAACAGTATCGAACTCATCTTCATAATGCAAACCTAATCTTATTGACTTGATGCAGTTTTCACTAACACAATATTTTTCTGTTCTCTTGACTGACATAACTAACTCATTTGTTTCATCAAACAGCAACAACCAAAGTTCATGACCTAATACATAACATTCATACTTTATATTTTTAGCTCTGAGTTCTCTTGTAAGCCGTCGCATTTAATATTTTCTAAAAAGTCAACTTCAACAGTCATTCGCACTGGTGCCTTCAGTTCTACAGGCTCTCCTTGAAAGTCAACTAGTCTGAATTGCATATCTTTCAAATTATGTGGACTAATGCGAACCCATTTACCTAAATGAGTTGCTATGACAGGAACGTTTGGAATGAACATTGAATTTACTGCATAACAGAAGGATTTATATTCTACTGAACCTTTACTATTAACTCCTGAAATACCTGTGACATTAGCTATTTTAGACTCAATGTACAAACAATTGCCATAACATACGTATGGAACAGATTTCATCTCAATCGTTTTGTCAACACTTTTCAAAGGAAATGTCATATGGTATGCTCCCAGAAGCAAATGAACTCTATGACTCATTCGTGTTATCTTAAACTCCTTCGCATAACTGAACTTCAATGTTCCCTCAGAAGAGAGTTCGACATCTATGTTGTCAATAGTTTCTTCATTTATGAGAGTATCTATGACTCCAGCAATTTTATCTATTCTATACCCAGCTCTGTTAGGAAATGTTATAACACTTCTTTTGTCATCTATTTCAATCTCTATGAAATCTGTTTCATCTGTTATGACAAAAGTTGCGATAGTATTGAAGTCAACAACTCTGAAAGCAAGCGCTTCATTCTGAAGACCTAAGTTAGTATACATATAATGGGTACGGCGGCACTGCGCGCCTCCTTACCCATTATATGTGAATTTGACACTTTACAAAACCGTTAACGTATATTTTACAACACTAACGACTTCACTAACGAATTCACTAATGTTTTCACAAACGACTTCACTGATGTAAAAATAAACGTTCTCACTTACAAAAGTATTGCAACTCCTCCCATTGCTGTGCTTCATATAACAGCTCATAATCTTCTGACTCACTTTCTTCTTCATATAGGTCAAAATCACTGTCATAGTTTATACCTGTAAGTTTTGACAAAGCTAATGAAACACGTTTACCGTTTGTATCGTATGCTTGTATAAACTTTCCATTATGCTTGTAGTCATAAACGCTCAAACTAACTTTACCCTTTCTCCCTCGTATCTGATAGAATGTATTTTCACGAGGAACGAAGAACAAATTCTTGAACTCATGACCGTTGTAGTTTGTTATCTCAATAGTTTTCGTCATTTATATAAAAATAAAATAAAAAATAATTTTAAAAAAATAAACTTAAAAATAAATGATATCACCACCCTCACACGTATGAAAACATAGCACAAAAATAAATTTAGGTGAAGTGGTGAGATCTCACCTCTTTTTTCACCTGTTTTTTCACCCTGTTGAATTCATTGCTTTATAACTCTCTTCCTTTCTCCAACTCTTCTAACTTCTTCTTAAGTTCAGCAATGTTGTCCTCATGAAGTTTAATCTTTCTCAAAATTCCTTCTTTATCTAATGGTTGCTTTATCTTTCTAAACTGAACTCTACCATCCTTCATAGTATGAATGTAAAAACCTTCTGGAATAGTTCCTGATTTAATGTATTCTACCAAAAACTTTTGTTTCATTGCTTCAGTGACTTTAGTCGGCATTTTACTCTAAGGTGAAGCTAGCACAGCGATAATGGATTTCATGATTTTTAGTATTTCATGCAATCTTAACAGATAGCCTTACAAGTACTTCCAGTGTCCCTAGCTGTCCCTCCTTTTTATATAACTCCATGACATTTATAATCTCGCGAAACTTAACAGGTAGCATAACAGATTAAAATCAGATGAGGTTTTGAACCAAAATTTCTAAGCAACGTTGTCAAGGATTTTGAGGAACTAGGGACAGAGTGTGGCAAAGTCCAAGATTTAATTTATCTTCATCTGTTTCATCAGCTATCTCATCTAATATGCCAATATTTTATTCATAACTCGTGGCAAACTCACTAACTTTCGTTATGTTCATCTGCATGCTTCATCTGATAGAAAGTATGACTTTCATTATTTCCAGAACTTAATGAAAACTACTAGGGACAGAGACCATGGCAAAGTTTATGACTTTCATTATTTCCAGAACTTAATGAAAACTACTAGGGACAGAGACCATGGCAAAGTTCATGATTTAATTTATTCTCTCACTAACAACAAACACTAACATTAAGTACTAACTTCAGCACAAATGACAAGTACTAACTTCAGCACAAATGACAAACACTAACAACAAACACAAACTCCAACACTAACGACAAGTACTAACTTCAGCACAAATGACAAACACAAATGACAAACACAAACTCCAACACAAACTTCAGCACAAATGACAAACACAAACTCCAACACAAACTCCAACACAAACTTCAGTGTCTAAGGTCAGTGGTGGTAGGTATGAACTTGAAATAAATGAGATAGAAGAGAAATTAGCCGAAAAAGCAGATAAAAACCATGTTCATTATATAAGTTCAGACGAACAGATTATAACGGACTACCATGGATATTTAACACAGGATGAAGAAGTGAAGACGAAAGATGTTAATGAAAGAAGATATAAATACATTCGTGCTAAAGGTTATGACATACACTGTACTGTACAGTATGACACAGGTAAAGCACCAGAAGCATTTGGTTATAACGATGAAATTTATGCTTCTAGTTTCTCTGTTAACGGTGTATTAGTTGAACCAAGATTTACTTTGAGAGTTAAGGCAAAAATAACTTTTGAAGATGCTATTAAAAGTAAAGCTGACAAAGATGAACTTGACGCAATGAACAAAGTTTTGAAATCTCATAAACACAATATCTCCGATATAAATGAACTTCAAGCTACATTAAATAGTAAAGCTGACAAGAACCATACACATGAATCCTTCACTACTGTTAGAGCAGACGACATAATATTGAACTATACCCTTGGTTCAAGTGCACCTTTAGAGAATCCAAGTACAAGCGTAAAAGATACTCTAAACTCCTTAAATAACAAATGTATGAATATCGAAGGTCATGTCAGAAACTTTGAAACACATGAACTACCAGCAATGTTAGATAAGAAAGCAGATAAAGAACATACACATAACTCCTTCTCAACTGTTGCTATAGAAAGTATTGAAGGAACGGTTGGCGGAACTGGTGGGGATGCATTATATTATAAACCTCCTAACTTTCCACAAGGTTTAACATCGAATGAAAACATAACAACGAAGAAAGAAATTAGCTGTAAAAATGTTTATGTCATGGATGATGAAAATAATGTTAAATTCACTGCTCAAGATTTATATGATAAGAAAGCAGACAAAACAGAGCTTCAAACATTAAAGACTGAAATACTTCAAACATTATATCCTATAGGCTCTATATACGTCAATGAATTCAACAAATCCAGCAAGTGTTTTAGGTTTTGGTACATGGCAGCAGATTGTAGACAAATTCTTATACTGTGCTAACTCTTCAAAGCAAACAGGAGGTTCGAAGAAAATTACTGAAGCAAACTTACCTGCGCACACTCATACAGGAACGACAAACTTTTCTGGCGACCATAGCCACTCATTAAGAGACCACCCATTATACAACTCAGAATATAAAGCTGGCAATGATGTTTTATCTCCATCTTATAACAATGCAGCAAAAAAGACTTTTCGACCAACTGAACCAGGAGGAAATCATGTCCATACTTTCACAACAAATCCAACAGGCTCGGGGGAAGATTATATGCCACCATTTATGACTGTATTCGCATGGTACCGCGTTCAATGAACGCGCTTGAGCCTAGACCCTTTGGGTCAAGGCTTACCGTCTTGAATAAAATCTTTAACTTTACATAAATGAGCTTGAAAGAAGTATTCGAACAACATCCATGGAGGTCATTTAAGAAGTTCAATGAAGCTGCGAAGAGTTGGGGATTTACTAACAGAGCTGAAGTGAAAAGGTTCTTTGACAAAAATGTTGTACATCAAACAAAAATAAACCCTTACGACTACTTTTTACCAATTTACTCCAACACTCCTGACGCATACCAATTTGACACTCTCATTCAAAGCAGAAAAGGAGGACATAAACCATTCCTCATCTTCATTAATGTTAACACTCGCAAAGCATATGCATATCCAATGAAAAATAAAGGAACTCGTGAAGTGTTAAGAGTTTTACAAAAGTTTGTAGCAGAACATAACCCAAGTACTTTAACATCAGACCAAGACGGTGCATACCTCAGCAATGAAATCACAGAATTTCTCATTAAGCATAACATAACTCACTACACTACTGAAGACCATAACCATAACATACTCGGCATCATAAACCGCTTCATAAGGACGCTCAGAGATTTAAACCAAGAGCGAGACTTTACCGAAGAAACAATGAAACATTTTCTCGAAGTATATAATTCCTCAACACATTCTACAACAGGACATACACCAAATTCAATGACACAACAACAAGAAGAAAAGTATATACAAAAGAAACGAAGCCAAACACAAAATATCAGAAATTCAACACAATTTACCCTCATTCCTGGTACAAAAGTTCGTGTAGTTCTTGACGACAAACCGTTGACAAAGAAACTTTTAAGGTTAAGTAGAAACTATTATATCGTAGACTCTACGCAAGGTAATGGATATCTTATAAAAGCTGCTGACGACTCCATTGCGTTTTATCCTCGTCATAAATTAGTCGAAAGTAGTAATGGCAAACTTGCTGAAACCATTGACGAAGCAAAGCGAGGAGTGGTTATTGAAATACTTGGCTACAACATAAACGATGACACTTATAAAGTAAGATATGAAGGAGGCGTTGAAGATGTTATACCATCTAAGAACTTGAGAGAGTCGAAGCCAACACATCTGGGACCATTAGAGCGTGAGTACTGGAAAGACAAAAATAAGCCAGAAAGAATAAGAAAATTCTTCTAAACTTTTTCATTAGATGTAAATCAGACATGAACGAGAACAGTCATGATATCATTAATGGTACCATTTATTTACACCAAAAAATATAATTTAGGTGAAGAGGTGAGATTTCACCTCTTTTTTCACCTGTTTTTTCACCCTCATGAATTTTCATGAATTTTATATATTAATGTTTTCGTTAAGCCACTTTGTGCCGTCAGTCAGTCAGTCAGTCAGTCAGTTTAGGAAAGACTTTAGAAAGTTGTTGGAAAATAAGTCCTGGGAAGAGTATTATAAGGCATTTTGTGAAGAATATAGCAACCGCTGGAATTCGGACTGTTGCTTTTTATACAAAATTAATGCAGGAAATTCTTGAGTTTTGGATGAAAGAATACGGTCGAGCCAAAAGTGGCTCAACCTCAAAACAAGCATTTTATGAGCTTACTAAGGGCGTTATAAATGAATTCAAAGGTATTTACATACATCCTGACCTCGTTCATTTTGTTGCTGAATTCAGCAAAAATAATGTTTAGGGTAGATGGTTAGATCTAACCCGATATCTAACCCGATTTCTACCCTCAACCGCTAAGCGGCGAGACCCAAAGGTCTTGAATTTTCATGAATTTCCTTAAGATAGAAAAAATAAAGTTAGTTTTATTTTTATTTATTTTTTTATTTTGTATAAAAGATATGATTTCAACAATCGGCACAACAACAATTCAAACAACTACAGCACCAAACTCGTAAGTCATGAATCCTACGTCAATGTTGGTAGAGATGAAAAGCTTTATTCCTTCTTCATATACTTTTGAAACAGAAATCCAGAAGATAAAGCAAGAACTTTTAACAAGTAATTTAGACTGTAGTGCGAAAGATGAAACAAATGAACAGTATCTTTATGAAATGGAGGACCTCATCGACCATTTGCCTAAACTACCTGAAATTCAGCAGCAAAAACTAACTATTCCTGAATTCGACGAAATTGAAGTCAAAGCAACTGACTCAGTAGAAATTAAGAAATTCATACGTAAAGTAAATTATGAATTCCTTGGTTTTCATTGCAACCATAAAGTTATGGACAAAGATTGCGACATGGTATATAAGAACATCTCTGACATATATAAATCGGGGGAGTTTAAGACATACGACAACTTTGTTTCATTAGCTGCAAAATGTGTATGGCAGATAAGAGATAAAGATAGAAGAGGTAAGGTATGGCATGAACAGATAAAACCAACTGCTTCAGATTTAAAGAAAACCATTGACGCCTTGGTTGTTTTAGCAGGTAAGGTTTCAGAATATAACGCAAAAATGAATCCGCAATGTTCTAAATGTAAAGCAGCAATGAGGAAATATAACTACTCCGTCAAAGAGATAGAACGTATGCGAAACGACTATGCTGACTTAAAGAAAGAAGCAGAGAAGCCGGTAGAAAATAAAATGAACATGTTAGAATTTCTGAACAAAAACTATCCAACTGCTGACGATTTCCTATTATCTGATGTCAAGAAGAAATATAAAGAGACTTTCGGCATTGTTAAAATTTTTGATGTACTAAAAGAAGAAATTGAAGCTACGAAATTGTTTAGGATTTCAAATATACATCGTACAATTCATGTAAAACGCTTGTGAAAAAAAAGGTGAAAAATTAGGTGAAAAAAGAGGTGAAATCTCACCTCTTCACCTAAAATATATTTTTATTGAATTCAGCAACAAAATTCTGAGTAAAATAATTTTTAGGGCATGCGTCAAACCGTTGAGTTTTCACAAAATCTCACGAATTCATAACGTATATCATGTGAAACTTTTATAAAATAACTGGGGTAGAAATGAGGGTAGATATCGGGTTAGATCTAACCTTCTACCCTAAAATATATTTTTATTGAATTAAGCACAAAAATAATGAATTTCCTTAAGACAGAAAAAATAAAGTTAGTTTTTATTTTTATTTATTTTTTTTTATCTTGTATGTAAAGACAGTAATGTCAACATCAGAGAACACAACAACTGCTATCGTTCATGAAGTCATAAATGAAGAATACGAGTACATACAGTATAACAAACAGTTACGTCTCATTCGTTCAGTCAAAGATGACATGTACCAAATGCAAAGTATAATGAATGCTCTTCGTTCTACAAAGCAAGCATATCATTGGTTTGAAAACCAACAGACAAAAGAACTTTTAGAAGAATTTCCTCATATGATTGCTTCCCTCGGAAAACCGGGGGAAGAGATTCCGTACGAAAATCGCAAGAATTTGGCTCCTGGTTTGAAAGGTTATTATGTTCATAGACTTTTAGTAAACGCTGTAGCAATGTGGGCTTCACCTCGTTATGCTTGTTATATTTTCATGATGTTAGATGAACTATATAAAGCAGAACGTGGAGAGATGGAAAAGAAACTTCATGCAAAAGATGAAGTCATTGAATCCAAAGACAAAAGCATACAGAAAAGAATACCGCGTTCAGTACCAAAAGGAAAGGAAAAGAGTTATAAGTATATGATTTACACTGAAGAGTTGGAGAAAGAAGAAGATAAAGATATGGTTATGTTACATTTAGTCAGAAGAAACAACAAGAGCTTTTATGACTTAGCTAAAATATATAAATCTGACAGAAACTGGTTCTATCGTGAAAACTTACCGATTTCAATGACACCGAATGAGCAAATAAAGGAAATTGTCAAAAATACTCTTCCTCAAACACACTATGACATCAAAGGTTGCACAATACTTACATTCAAAGAAGACTTAACATTACTGAAGGAAAAAATAACAGAATATTTTGATAACTTCAAAGAGGAAGAATAAAAAAATCTAAGCTAATTTTATTTTTTTTATAAAATTTTATCTCATATGAAAGAACATGAATTTAGAATATTCGGAACTCATGACAGAAGAAGAGAACGAACAACATGTAAAAGATTATGCAAAATTTCTGAAGACATACAAAGCATTTAAACAATATCTAAATGCTTCTAAAGATTATGCAAAATTTCTGAAGGTATATAAAGCTTATGAAAAAGCGTATGAAAAGTTTATACATTGGGGAATTGTTGTAAAATATCCATATGAAGACTAACCAAAAATATATTTTTGCTTAAATAGCTTCAGGGTCTATTTCTTCAACCATTTCACTTCCTTCGTCAATGTCAATAGAAGCTTCTTCAACCTTTGGTAAGAATTTCTGTATAACATCTTTGTTCGTTATTGTCTTCAGAGATGAAGGATAATATTTCACATTTGTTTCACCTTTCTTATATTCTTTCTGTTCGGAAAGATTCATAGCAATACTGAAGAAGTCAATGTTAGAGTTCTTTATGACAGTATAATGAGTATCTTTGACATTCACGAAGAAACTCTTTTGTTTCAAAACTACTGCTAACTCTTGTGAAGTATAACGTTTGCGGTCAATGACGATAGCTAATGGTCTGACATACTGACCAAACTTAGATTCTTTCACAAACTTCTTGTTAAAGATAACATTAACGTTTGCAGCACCATTGAACTCATTCTTGATGGCAGTAGCGAGAGCATTGTATGAAAAGAACTTGCAATCTTGCATGTGTTTCATTAAAATAAAAATATTAAATTATTTTGAAAAATAACTTTAAAAAATCTAATCTATTTTTTTCAAAAAATATTTTTTTTATTTCCTACTAAAGATGTATCGGAAGTTGTCTAAGTTAGAACACTCGGAAATAAAACAACTTCTTACAGAAGCTAATATAGATGTTGCAAAGCATTACGCAACAAACAAAAAAGCACTCGCTGACTTCATTAAAGACTATAATGGTGAAATAACTTATGATAGAATTCATGAGTTCATAAAGCCGCAACGCGGCGAGGACGAAGTCCATGCAAGAGCATTTCCTTTAAATGACGTTGCTATTGACTTATATCATAGACGTTCAGTACCTCATGAAGTAAGAAGAGAAATGTTTGACATAACAAATGCGAACGTTGGTCATACTCGTAAAGCTCTTTCGCATGATGTTCGTCAAGAGATGTTTGAACTTACGAACTCAAACGTTGGTAAAACACGAAAGAGAGACGACACACTGAAACAACAGAGAAGAGAGATGTTTAAAAGTGCTATAGAACAAGTTCGCAAAGCTAACGATGTCATTCGTTCCATTGACGACAAACCAAAAGAAGGTGAGAGATGGTTAAAGAAAGATGAAGAGAATAGGAAGAGAAATGTGAAGTCAGGCAATAGACTCATTGACTTTAACATCGAAGCTTTAGATGAACCAAACAGAGACTACTTACACAAACATTTCGGTAAGGTTTTCATGAGACTCTTAGAGAAAATTAAAATAAATTCACAACAGAGATGGATGGTATGTTATAAACTTGGTGGAAAGTATGAATGTTCTACGTTAAACCTCAATAATATTGGAACATTACTACATCAGCTCTTGAAGGAGAACTTTATATCAGAGATAGAAGCAAATGCTGCAGGTATTGTTGAAATGCACTATGACTTCTTCTTGACAAACATAAAGAATCTTACTGAAATAAAGATGTATGATTTAACAGAATATGAAGGCTTAACGATGTCAGATGTAAAGAAAGGCAAACCAAAAAAGAGACCATATAGAGATGAAAGCACACTGACAAATGACCAGAAAGCCATTTTGGAAGCTCTTAAGCAAACAGGAAACCCAGCACTTATAGAAAGCTTTTGGAAAGATAATGGTGAAAAGAAGTTTTATAAGAAGAGAAGCGGTCAGTTCTGGAAGTATCTTTGCACATTACCTATAAATCTTGAACGCTACCAAATCTTCAATGAATTGAACAAAAGAACTGCAGCACTTATGACAGAAGACAATTGTTTCGTTTATGCTTGCATTCAGGCTGGAGTAGATGGAGAGACTATTGACCACATGAGAGAAGTCATTCGTGTTAGAGACTTTCCTCAAAGTAAAGTACAAGAAATTTCTGACGCAACAGGTATAGCATTTAATGTTACCATTGGTTACTTCAATGACTCAAGACATAATGAAATAAAGAGATACATACCAAAAGAATGTGAAACTGTTAGAACTATTGACTTACTTCTTGTTGAAGACCACTACATGCTAAATGAAAGATTACCAATGACAACATATTTCATTCGCAACTATATAGAAATCTTGAAGGAGTGTGGTGGAATGAACATTGAGAAACAGATGAAGATTTATACAAAGAGAGAAGATAAATATGTAGTTCGTTATGATAGAACAACACCGTTATGGGATGTTATGAAAACATTGTGGGAGTGCAAATATTTCGAACCTATTTCTTATGGAGAACTTTTCACATATACGACTGACTTATATAAACAGAACCTTGCACCATTTAAAGATTTGACATATGCTCCAAAGTATTGTGTACAACTGAAGAAGAAAGCCGAGTCAAAAGAAGTAAATAAAAATAAGTGCAAGTTCATTCCTGAGCACGTTTTCTTTGCTGACTTTGATGTAGCACGAGAGCTTTCATAAAGCTTTTAACATCTGTTATGACAGTGAAGATGGTTCAGTGAGTGAAAGCATTTGGGGTCAGAACTGTGCAACAGAATTTTTGGAACGACTTCCTGACAAGAGTTTAATATATTTCCATAACCTCAGTTATGATATAAACTTCATCTTAAGACACATGACAGAAGTGAAAGGAACTCCCATCATTAAAGGTTCACGAACAATGCAAATAACTGGCTTATATAAAGGAAGGGCAATTATTATAAAAGACTCTTACAGTGTTATAAATAAGAAGCTTAAACTATTTCCTGCTATGTTTAACTTACAAACAGGACCGAAAGAAGTATTTCCATAAACTACTACAGCAGTGTTTTGTTAGCAAATGACAACAGAACTGGTGTCATTTCTGAAGCATGTAAGTTTATCCGGGATGCGGATACATTCATGAAAAACATAGATTCCATCAAAGGTTGCAGAATAGATGAGAACCACTTCGACTTAGAAAATATAGCACATTTTATTGCAAACAAGATGTAAGAATTTTAAGAGAAGGTTTTGTTAAGTTCCGCAATGACATATTGAAAGAATTTGATTTAAACGTTTATGACTACGTTAGTATTTGTTCAATTGCTAACAAATTTTTGAAACAGAGTATACTTCCCGAATGGAAATTTATATGACCTCTCAAATAAACCAAGAGAATTTATTTCACGCTGTATTCAAGGTGGAAGATGTATGCTGTCAGATAACATTAAACAAAAGAGTAAAGAGAAACTCATTGCTGATTTCGACGCTGTTTCATTATATCCATCAGCTATAGCAAGACTTTATACTTTAGAAGGTATTCCAAAGGTTATGAAGAAAGAAATGTTAAGCACAGAGTATCTCATGAGACATTTATTCGATGACGACCAAAAGGAACCCATTGGTGAAAAGTTTATGTCTGGCTTCTTTGTTCTCATTAAGATAACAGAGATTGGAATACATAGACACTTTCCTTTAATAGTTTGTGACCCTGAACTAAATCCAGAACTTAACGTTCCCAGAAGTTCAAACACTTGCTGTTTAATGTATGTTAACCATATAACATTACAAGACCTCATAAAATATCAAGGTGTCAAATGTGAAGTGTTGCAAGGATACTATTACGATGGAAACAGAGATATTAGAATAAGAGATGAAGTAAAGAAGTTGTTTGAGTTAAGGTTAAAGTATAAGAAAGAAGGAAATCCTTTGCAAGAAAATATAAAGCTCATTCTGAACAGTATTTATGGCAAAACTATTCTATCTCCTATTGAGTCAAAAATAACCATAGTAAATGACAAAGATGCTATAAGATATGCCATCAGAAACTACAACCATATAGTGAAGTTCGAAGGTTTGGATGGTTCAGATAAAACTATTTTCAAGCTAACGAAAAGCATTTGCAGACACTTTAACTTCTGTCCACTTGGTGTTAATATTCTATCTATGTCAAAACGTATTATGAATGAAGTATTCTGTACTGCAGAAGATATGGGACTTCAAATCTTCTACCAGGACTGTGATAGCATGCATATTTTCAATGAAGACATCCCACTGTTAGCTCAGGAATTTCAGAAGAGATACGGTAGAGAACTTATAGGAAAGAACCTTGGTCAATTTCATTCTGACTTCGCAAAAATAACACCTGGAAAACAAAGTTTAGCATACAAGTCAATATTTTGTGGAAAGAAGACCTACATAGACTTACTCACTAACGATTTAAATGAAGTTGCATTCCATGCACGTTGCAAAGGTGTCAAACAAGACGTCCTTGCTTTAACAGCAAATGAAATGTTTCCTGAAGCTATACAATGCTATTACAATGAAGATAAGAACATTCACATACCTGCTGGAACATATGACAAATACTCTGAGTTCAGTTTAATGAAACTTTACAAAGCACTTTATGAC
The DNA here is from genome assembly GCF_026262505.1 of Trichomonas vaginalis G3. NCBI lineage: Eukaryota > Parabasalia > Trichomonadida > Trichomonadidae > Trichomonas > Trichomonas vaginalis. Next base: position 16,177,645 of record NC_067207.1, read on the forward strand.
GGTCAAGAGATTGGATTTGACTTATGTAAGTCTGCTACACCTGCATTTGAGGAAAAGTTTAACTTTTCTATTCAGAGTAAGACTTCATTCATAAGAAAGCTTAAGTTCTGAGGTCATGAATGAGAAAAATAATGAGGTCATTTATTTTTGTCAGCAGTGAGACCATTCATGATAAAAATAAGCCGCTAGCGGCAAGGGCAAAGCCCATGTGGTCATTTACAATACTGCGATGGTAGAGTTTAAGAGTTGTGCTTCAATGTAGAGACAGTCCTTATGGTCTGGAGGTAAGAACACTGGGCAGTTATGGTCATGAGGGGAGAACATGTCTATCCAAAACTCACGATTGAAGCCAGTTAATTTATAGTATTTAGGGTTAGGAAGTGGTGAAGTTCTTGTATGACCAATGAACTCATTTTCAACTCCCTTACTTAAGTTTGAATATAATATAGCTTGCTTTCTATCCCAAATGCCAGGTGTTACAATCTTTGAAAATTCATTTTTCCTCGGAAGCATTGCATCATAATTGAAAACATTCTTGAAATCATCACTTGGTTCAGAGATTTGAAATCTTATACGTAATGGATTTTCTTTCTCTTTAGCGACTTCATTGAATGGTGAGAATACAACAAACTGACAGTCATGTGTTCCATCTTCATTTTCATTAAATTCATAATGAAAGTCTATAAGTTGTGGCTGACTACCTTCTTCTTTCAGTTGTGCAAGAAACTCACGTAAAGGCTGTAAAGTTTGTACTTCAATGTTGAACTTTTTCTCGAACATTCATTAAATGAAATCATACATTGTTGCAATGTTGTATCGTCTTTAAAGTATTTGTATATGTGAATGTTTTGGGCGCTTAAAGACTGTTCGTCATTTTCTATCTCGACTTGAAGTATAAAGTCAACCTTTCTGAAAGCACGTGTTATATACATAGATGTTATGCCAATGTACTTCTCTTCATTTATGTTCACAATCCAGTCTGTTGGAAACTTAAACGTTACCCTGTTCCCTTTTATTTTGACGTCAGGGTTTTCACTACTGAACGCAACAGATAAAGGTATTTGTCTATACATTTAATTCGGATAAAAATAAACCATTTACTCTTTCTTTGCTTCAGCTTCTTTAGCTTTTGCTTCAGCTTCTTCTCTAGCTTTCTTCGCCAGTAGTCTTGGGTTCTTTTGTCTTCCAGCAGCTAATGCAGCTAGTTGTTTTTCACTAAGTTTTCTCTTTGGTCTCTCTGGATTTTGTTCTTGTTTTTGTTCCTTCAGTTCGGATAAAATTTGCTCACGAATTTCTTTCTTCAATGCTTCAACATCTATGACCCCTTGGGTCTTGTCCGTAGGGCTTGTCTGAGTCATTTGACTGCAGATAAAAAATAAAATTAAAACTTTAACCGATGTAAAATGAGCTTGTCAAAATCAGAGCGAGAGTCTATTATATTAAATGACGCCAGAGGAATACAACATCCTTTCTATTATGTAAGTCAGAGTAAGGATGGTAAAATATACGTAAGAAAAAGAAAGGTTCCATTAGCGAATACAGAGAGCGACAACATTAAGGTGCATGGCACCGAGGGCGAAGCCCATATAAAACCTTCTGTTCAAACTGAGTCAATAGAACCAGAAGAAAAGAAGCCAGATGTACTTTCAATAACGAACCAAGAGCTTATTGCAAAGTTCGTGAATTTCATTGAAAAGCAAACCGAGTCAAAGAATCCTGACCCGCCAGTGAAAGAAGTTGAGACAAAAGAGAATGTACAGTTCATTGAAAATGTCAAGAAACAACTTCCACCACGAATGCCAAGAAGAAGAGTGAGAATAATGAAGTAAATAGATATTTTTATCTGAAGTAAATACATGCAGAACGAACAGCTAAACGAATTTACTCCAGCAGAGCATATTCATCAGATTCGCTCATATTTCGATATCATAGACAATGCAGTTCAAATTGGTGACACTAATAGAAAATATTCTGACGCAAAGATTCCATCACAACCTGGAACTGCTAAAGATAACACATGGGTAACATTCAATCTCTCACCTCCTGGTGAAAATATGTTGGACCTTTACAATACATTCATTACGTATAAAATGGAAGGTCAATTTATTGTAGATAAAGAAATTGGTTCAGGTTCCAATAAAACAAACCCACCAGGATTTTGGATTGGTTTCGATGACGCTTTCTATGCAGTTGCTGGATATCAAATCCTTGCAAATGGTCGTATCGTATATTCTCAAGACAACGCAAGAGAAGAAGCATATATAACTTCAAACTCACAAACTACCGAACAAATAAAGAAAGTAGATGTTTTCTCAAAGACTCGACATGAAGATGTATGGAGTCATTCGGGAACATGCAGAACAGGACAAATTGTTAGTGGTCCAATTACAGCAGGAAAATCATTTGATTTTAAGCTTCGTTTAAGAATTCCTGTTAGAAGATTCCTTCCATTAGAAGCTATTCGATTTATTCCAGCTTTTGCAGGAAACATTCAGCTTAAAGTAAAGTTCAGTAGCGACGCCTTACAATGCACATCTATATCTGTAAATGATATCATTGCTTTCAATCCAACTCTTAAAGTTGCATTTGCTTCAGATTCAAATCCACCGACAAATAAATTTGTTCCATGGAATGAACCATTCACTATGATAACGAAGGCAGTAGAAGCTAGTGGAACAGTTACTATTACAACTGTAACCCAGCAACTATTTCGAACAAAGATGGATTTTAATGAATGTTTCATTCATCCAAAGTCATTCTCTTTAGACCCTAACATTTATACAGAACTTGTAGAACATTATACAAACGAGGCTTTATGTTTTCCTGTTAAAGTTATGGATTGGATTCCTATGGACGGTTCATTCTCAAAGAATACAGATAGTTCAAGTGCAACATTTACAGCAGCTTATACGCCTATTAATGTTAAAAGTATTTGGGCACTATTTAGAAAGAAAGACAACTATTATGTTAATTTTGAGAACCCTAAGTTTAAATATTTCAGCTTTCCATGGGAGCTTATGGAAATATGCCTGCAGAACCTGAAAAATCATATGGACCTGTATTTTATGAAATGGTTGCGAACGCCTGCAATACAAACAATGATATGATAGGATTTAATGAAGATGTTATGAGGTCATTGGTGGATGATGGTAGTGTGGAACATAAATGGGATAGCTATGACAACACACATTTCTTATGTGGTTTTCCAACAGAAGTGGACTTTTGCTTCCAGCAAGGTCAAACATCTACTGCTCCAATAACATACAAATTGTCTGTTAAAGGACCTATTGAACTAGCAACTGAAAATGTACCAAAGCCACTTATTGGATTTATGAGGGATTGTTGCTTTGCCATTCAGGTGCGTGCTAATGGCATCCCCATAATAAGATTAGATGACTATAACTTAGCTACGGACGACAGTGAGGAATAAAGGGATGAACGTTTATTTTTAAAGCTTATAAATGAGTTCTTCATCAAGCTCTCGTGAACCTTCACCATCTATGAAACAAACTTTACCAAACGATTATGGAGCACCTATTGAATTTTTCTTACGAGCTGCACAATGGCAAAGAGCAGTCTCACCAAGGTTAGGTGTTCCACCAGCTCCTGTCAAAAATAGCATTTGGTCAAGTCCTTATATAAGATATGGTCTCCCACTAGGTTTGCTAGCTACAGCAGGAGCAGTTATGATGTTGAAAAGAAATAAAGCAAATGTTGTAAATAATACTGAAGTAGCTGAAGTTAAACAAACTCCAACACCTTCGCCAAAACCTTCAATGACTCCTGAACCTATGGAAGTACAAACTCCTGTTCAAAAGTCAACTCCTAAACCGACTCCAACATTTAAACCAGAACCTACTCCTCAAATAAATCGTAAAACTCCTGCGTTTCCTTACTGAAAAAATAACGTTATTTTTATTTAATATTAAAATTTTTATTTGATTGAAATGACAAATAAAGTCACTGAAGCAATGAAACAAAAGTTTTTGGTAGAATACATTAAATCAGGAACTATTCCAGAAGGTTTTTACATTCATACTATGAAGGAAGGTAGAGTTCAGTTTAGAAAGATAAAGCAACCATTAGATAGAGAAGGTAAATTAAGAAAGATTAAACTTCATGAGGACAACATTGCTGAACTTAAGAAGAAGTTAGAAGAGTTGGAGAAAGTCAATGATGAAAAATGAAGAAACCAAGGAAGAGAGTTATAAAGCAATGAATTCAACAGGGTAGAAATGAGGTTAGAAATCGGGTTAGATATACCCTTCTACCCTAAATTTATTTTTGGGCTATGTTTTCATACGTGTGAGGGTGGTGATATCATTTATTTTTAAGTTTATTTTTTTTAAAATTATTTTTTATTTTATTTTTATATAAATGACGAAAACTATTGAGATAACAAACTACAACGGTCATGAGTTCAAGAATTTGTTCTTCGTTCCTCGTGAAAATATATTCTATCAGATACGAGGGAGAAGTTAGTATACAAGTATTGGGTACTGTGGCACTGCGTTCCACCTTACCCAATACTTGTGAATTTGACACTTTACAAAACCGCCAACCACTTCACTTCACTAACGAACTCACTAATGTAAAAAATAAACGTTCTCACTATCATTCTCACTAACGACTTCACTAATGTTCTCATAAATTTTCCTCAATATCTTCATCATCAGTGTTAACCCTATTGTAGTCATACTTGAAGCCATAAACTTTCTCTAACTTCTTAACGTACAATTTACATAACTTACCTTCGTCATCGTATGGTTTAATGATATAACTATTTCTATCTTTATACACAGTCAATGAAAAGTCAACTGGTCTCGGATGTATTTGAAAGAACATGTTATGCTCAGGAAGGAAGAATAAATGTTTAAATGTATGTTTGTTATACTGTGGAATTCGAATGAGTTGCTTTTGTTCTGTCATTTACATCCAAATAAAAATTTTCAGCAAAATAAAAAATAAACTTAAAAATTAATGATATCACCACCCTCACATGTATGAAAACATAGCACAAAAATAAATTTAGGTGAAGTGGTGAGATCTCACCTCTTTTTTCACCCGGTTTTTCACCCTGTTGAATTCATTGCTTTATAACTCTCTTCCTTGGTTTCTTTTTAGTTGCTTTCTTCACGTCCGTCTCCAACTTGACTGTCTTTCTTCTTCGTCCGTAATGATACCAGTTACTTCCACCAGTCAATGGGTCAAATGGTCTTTCGTAAGGGTTTCCATACATTCCATAAGGTCCGTATGGATAAACCGCTGGTGGAAGTTGTGGAGAAGAAACATTTTCTATAGTTCCATCGACTCTATTTAAATGCATTGTTTCACCTTTCATCTGGTCATTAAAGTCTTTTGCGTGTTTTGCAAACTCATCGTCCTTTCCTAAAGCATTTTCTGACTCAGTCGCAACCAAATTGGATGCTTTATTTATGAGCCCTATTTTATTTAATCTTAACTTCTTTGCAACCCAGCCTCCAATCTTTCCTTTATTTGCATCTAATGTCTTCGAAACCCTTCCTCCACTCATTTTATTTACTGCGTCATAAGCTCCAAGTGCTTTTGCTCCAAATGCTAATGCTTTTGTTCCCATTGCGCCTAAAGCTGCCCAAGCTACCATTTACACAATATTAAAATCATCTCTCTTCAATATTATCTCATAAAAGTTCTCGTTACTGGAGAAAGTCAATGAAACATAAACGTTCTCATTCATAAACTTCTTTCTTATATCATCTATACGCTTCAAAATGTCTGAACAATTGCTAACATCTTCTACAACAGTTATTTCATCATGAATGACCTTCAAGAACAAGCTCATTTAATATGCAATTAAAATCATTTCAATAATGAGTCCATCCTTTCCATCTTTGGGTAGCACAACATCTTTCATTGAAGAAGGTTCAACAAGTCTTATATTAAACTTACTGACAAAGTTTGTTATACTATAATGCTTCGGTGGCGAATACATATAGTTTGAAAGACATAATATAGATTCTTCAGCAAATTCACTTATACTGGATTTTATAACAATGTTCTCACGAGACCAAATACCACCAATTGACAATCTTGTAAGCAATCCTGCTGAACCTTCTACTGTAAACGTCGATGGTAACATTCCACGAAGGTCATCTATTGACATCTTTGAGTCACTGAATTTAAATATTTTCTTAAAGCAATCGTCATTATCTAACCATGCAATAGCTTTGAAGTTTTCATTCGAATATACATCTGCTTCATTAAATGTAAATCCTGACTTCTTTGCAGAGATGACTTTAAAATCTATTGAGTTTGTTTCAAAATTATATGCTATGGTAACTTCTGAAGGTAATGGATGTCCTTCCGCAGTCAGTTGTTCTCTCACTACCGTTTGAAGCTTTGTATTAAAAACTTTCATGTCATCTCCTGTGTCTAGGTTCACATACACAGCAACAGGGAAACTATCTTGCTTCTTTGTTTCATCATTATACCTCAAAAAATTAAAGTTCTTCAATAATATTGTTCTTCCTGCTGGAATACTTCGAACCTGTCTTATTTCAATAGCTTTCTCACCTCCTACATACTCTACCCAGTGTCTTGGATATTCATAAGTATACTGACTTTCTTGAATTTTGGTTGGTTTCATCATAACATGTTCATAGTATATCTTTATACTCTTGTCAGTTAGACTCGGTGCTATGTTCTGAATATTTCTGACTTGCATTTTTAATGGAGATAAAATGAAGCATTTAATACATGATGTAGATGAAGACATGAATGAAACTACAGACAAACTTAACTCTTCTCTTATTCTTCCTTTCAGCAAAGATTATGAATTCTGTTCAAATGGTGTGTATTTCTATTGTGGAAAGATGGGGTCAGGAAAGACATTTAATCTCATTCGTCATATTCTTATAACAGAACGTTTAGGAAATGACTCATATTATGACCAAATCATTATATCATCAACTTCAGACTCTATGGACTCAACAGCGAAAACATTTATGTCAAAAGTTCAAGCCTCTGTCGTTAAAGTTCCAGACAGTGAACTCATTGAATTTCTTCAACGTTACATTCGACGTAAGAGGAAATATTATGCCATCGTTGAATTTATACAGTCAGGAATGCAAAAGACTTCTGAGGAGATGGAAAGAATTATTGACAAACACCACTTACGTCAGTACTCAGGAGTTTACGATATGAAACGACTTACAAACTACATTCTGTCAAAACTTTCAAAATACCCCTTCAAAAAGTATCCTTCAAACACTCTGCTCGTTTGCGACGACTTCGCCGGAAAAGGTTTAGTTTCAAAGCCTGACTCACCATTAGCTAACATCATAACTAAAGTCAGACATTACCACTTAACTGTAGCAATACTTATGCAAACATGGCGTTTTCTTGCTTTAAACATAAAACGTCTCATAACTGACTTCGTTATCTTTCAAGGTTTCTCACGCTATGATATTGAACTCATTTGGAAACAGTCAGGTATAACATTACCTTTTGAAGAAATTTGGGAAGCATATAAGTCTCTCATCTCTCCTCGTTCATACCTTGAGATTCATATCATGACTAATACCATTAAAGTCAAAAATATTCCATGGGAACGACCAACATTGTTTTAAAGTTTAACCTTCAATTGACTGATGGTAAACAAATTCCATGCATCTCTGTCGCCATTTCTGTTAATATTTTTGCTGTCATTCATATCATCCACTTCCCCATCCGTTAGCTTTTGAGGATATGCGTTAGAATAGCTGTTCTTAAATGAAGGCTTTTCACCTTTGAGAGCATAAACTCTATAACTTTCTGCATACTTTATGTTTGAACCTCCTGAGCCATCATTGACATAAATTTTTATAGGCTTCCACCCTTTGTTCATGTTCCTGCTTCTTCCCTTTGCTCTTTTGTTCAGTAGTTCTACATCTTTATACACAGCTCCTGTCTCAGTGAATTCAACAATATTTTCATTCGTTAGCTTTACATTCAAACCCTTGTCGAGTATATTGTTCATTTCATACATATAAAAGGTTTTTTTCTATATGAAATGAGAAGCAAATCCATCTTAGCTGGTGCCGTTAATGTTCCAATTGAACCAACATCAAATGTTGACTCACGAACGACAAACAATATTGTCATAAAGAACTATAGTTCAGAGTGTTTGAAAGAAAAATAACCAGATCTTAAGTCGGTGAATTTAAACACAGCTTCAAACGCTAACGCTACATCAGATGTTAAGTTAGAGTATCCACCACTGGACCAAATTCTTTCAAGAGAAGCCAACGACAACCCTTACACAAATGTTCAAACAAATCCTTCAGATAAAGTAGACCATTACCTTCTTCAGTTATACCAAACAATTTTACTCAAAGACGATAAGAAGCTTTTGACAAATCTTATAAGTAAGAACCAAATAATTCTAACAAAGGAGAACCTTGAAAATGTTATATCACGAATAACAGGGAAACAATGTGTCATTGACTATCTCGACCCTGAAATCGAATGCTGTGGTCAAACTCCACTATTCATGAAAATAGGTAACATCCGCATCATTGAAACACCAGGAACTACAGGAGTTGAGTTTAAGTATAGATATTCGAACGAGTATACAAAACTTTCAACAGAATATAAACTTTGCTTGAAATATGTTTTAGTAAATTAAAGCAGTCAGGACCTTCGGTCTTGGCGCTTTGCGCCGTCAGTCAAAAAATTTCAAGTTAGCAATTTGTAATATCTATCCAAAACTTCTTCAACAGTATCGAACTCATCTTCATAATGCAAACCTAATCTTATTGACTTGGCGCAGTTTTCACTAACACAATATTTTTCTGTTCTCTTGACTGACATAACTAACTCATTTGTTTCATCAAACAGCAACAACCAAAGTTCATGACCTAATACATAACATTCATACTTTATATTTTTAGCTCTGAGTTCTCTTGTAAGCTGTTGCATTTAATATTTTCTAAAAAGTCAACTTCAACAGTCATTCGCACTGGTGCCTTCAGTTCTACAGGCTCTCCTTGAAAGTCAACAAGTCTGAATTGCATGTCTTTCAAATTATGAGGACTAATGCGAACCCATTTACCTAAATGAGTTGCTATGACAGGAACGTTTGGAATGAACATTGAATTTACTTCATAACAGAAAGACTTATATTCTACTGAACCTTTACTATTAACTCCTGAAATACCTGTGACATTAGCTATTTTTGACTCAATGTACAAACAATTGCCATAACATACATATGGAACAGATTTCATCTCAATCGTTTTGTCAACACTTTTCAAAGGAAATGTCATATGGTATGCACCCAAAAGAAGTTGTACTCTATGACTCATTCTTGTGTTATCTTAAACTCTTTCTCGCTGCTGAACTTCAATGTTCCCTCAGAAGAGAGTTCGACATCTATGTTGTCAATAGTTTCTTCATTTATGAGAGTATTTATGACTCCAGCAATTTTATCTATTCTATACCCAGCTCTGTTAGGAAATGTTATAACACTTTTTGTCATCTATTTCAATCTCTATGAAATCTGTTTCATCTGTTATGACAAAAGTTGCGATAGTATTGAAGTCAACAACTCTGAAAGCAAGCGCTTCATTCTGAAGACCTAAGTTTGTTTGTAGCTTTACTGTCCCGTATTCGTTTGGGTCTGTACTTTGCAAATAGAACAACATTTTATTCTCATTAAAATATGACTATTGCTGCATATGCGTATGAAACAAATGAAGCAAGAAGAGCACATGAACTAGTAAACGAAAACTCAACTTTAACCATTGAAGGCAATGATTTAGTCATTGACGATGGAAAAACTAAAAAAGTCATTGATTTCGATACTTTTAACACTTATGACCCATTCATTACAACAAGCAAGGTTCCCATCATAAATGATGGAACGGTGCAATATATAAATTCTACAGTAGATGCCTCATTAGTGAAAGTATTAAATGTTCTCATTGAATTGTTAAAGAGCTTTCGATTTGACGACAACATTAAATGCCTATAGAATTTAGTCATGAATGAGAAACAAATTCTCGGCGTTGCTGGTAACAGTAATAATGTACACCTTATGACATTAGAATATTATAACGAACATAAAGATGAACTGAAAGGAGAGAAGGGTGACACCGGACCTCAAGGACCACAAGGAATACAAGGACCTCAAGGCGAAAACGGTTTGGATGGTGAAGATGGAAAGGATGAAAAAACTGCTAAATCATGGATATGGAACCTTATAAATACTGGTTTAACAGCTGCTTCATATGGAGTTCTTCAATACCAAATCGGAAAGATATGGGCAGTACTTGGTGAAGAAGCTTTAGATGACGTTAAAAATGCTTTGAACTTCATTTCAAATGGTTCGGATACTATTAAAACTTTATCTGGTTGGATGCAAGAAACAAGGAGTCAAATAGATACTGTAAGACGTATAGCAAACAATGCACGTACGGGATTGGATACTTTACGAGAAGCACAAAATACACTAAAGGAAGCAAATGATATTCTTGGCTCAGTATCAGACATGCATGAAGATTGGCTTAAAGGTATTGACAAATCTTTAAAAAATCACAGTCAGTCTATTGCTGACTACAAGAAAAGTATAGATTTTTTACATAGTGCTATGGACGTACATGATGGAAGCATAAGGAACTTACTTAATGCTAACAATAACTTACCAGGAACTATTAAAGCATTTATAAAGTCCTTTGTAAAACCGGGTGCTCTAACATTTAGGTCTTTGAGAGCAAGAGCATTGAAGTCAAGAGATGCAGAAACTCCAACAGAACCTACAGAAGGAACTGAAACAACAGAAACTCCAGAAGAACCACCAAAGCCAACAGCTAATGAAATATTGTTCGAATATTTTCCAAGGTACTCTGTTCTCATTGCATACATTCAAGAAATACTTAAGAAAGCAGACTTGACTTTAGGAGATGATGAAAGTTCTGTATATCTTTCGTTCCAGTTTCAAATAGCAGAACTTTTGAGAAAGATATGCTTAATGTATGACAACATCTCTGATTTCACAAGATATGATGACGACCATGACCCCGAACACGGTGAAGAAGAAGTTTTACAAACATCCATTAAGACAGGAAAGGTTTTAACTCAAAGTCTCATTATTGACACCAAAGATGGCGAAGTGGACGTTCTTCAAGAGCTGAAGAAAAATACTTCTTCGGGAGGTGGTGGTAGGTATGAACTTGAAATCAATGAGATAGAAGAGAAATTAGCCGAAAAAGCAGATAAAAACCATGTTCATTATATAAGTTCAGACGAACAGATTATAACGGACTACCATGGATATTTAACACAGGATGAAGAAGTGAAGACGAAAGATGTTAATGAAAGAAGATATAAATACATTCGTGCTAAAGGTTATGACATACGCTGTACTGTACAGTATGACACAGGTAAAGCACCAGAAGCATTTGGTTATAACGATGAAATTTATGCTTCATACTTCTTTGTTAACGGTGTATTAGTTGAACCAAGATTTATTGAGAGTTAAGCAAAAATAACTTTTGAAGATGCTATTAAAAGTAAAGCTGACAAAGATGAACTTGACGCAATGAACAAAGTTTTGAAATCTCATAAACACAATATCTCCGATATAAATGAACTTCAAGCTACATTAAATAGTAAAGCTGACAAGAACCATACACATGAATCCTTCACTACTGTTAGAGCAGACGACATAATATTGAACTATACCCTTGGTTCAAGTGCACCTTTAGAGAATCCAAGTACAAGCGTAAAAGATACTCTAAACTCCTTAAATAACAAATGTATGAATATCGAAGGTCATGTCAGAAACTTTGAAACACATGAACTACCAGCAATGTTAGATAAGAAAGCAGATAAAGAACATACACATAACTCCTTCTCAACTGTTGCTATAGAAAGTATTGAAGGAACGGTTGGCGGAACTGGTGGGGATGCATTATATTATAAACCTCCTAACTTTCCACAAGGTTTAACATCGAATGAAAACATAACAACGAAGAAAGAAATTAGCTGTAAAAATGTTTATGTCATGGATGATGAAAATAATGTTAAATTCACTGCTCAAGATTTATATGATAAGAAAGCAGACAAAACAGAGCTTCAAACATTAAAGACTGAAATACTTCAAACATTATATCCTATAGGCTCTATTTATACGTCAATGAATTCAACAAATCCAGCAAGTGTTTTAGGTTTTGGTACATGGCAGCAGATTGTAGACAAATTCTTATACTGTGCTAACTCTTCAAAGCAAACAGGAGGTTCGAAGAAAATTACTGAAGCAAACTTACCTGCGCACACTCATACAGGAACGACAAACTTTTCTGGCGACCATAGCCACTCATTAAGAGACCACCCATTATACAACTCAGAATATAAAGCTGGCAATGATGTTTTATCTCCATCTTATAACAATGCAGCAAAAAAGATTTTTCGACCAACTGAACCAGGAGGAAATCATTCACACACTTTCACAACAAATCCAACAGGCTCGGGTGAAGATTACATGCCACCATTTGTGACTGTATTCGCATGGTACCGCGTTCAATGAACGCGCTTGAGCCTTGACCCAAAGGGTCTAGGCTTACCGTCTTGAATAAAATCTTTAACTTTACATAAATGAGCTTGAAAGAAGTATTCGAACAACATCCATGGAGGTCATTTAAGAAGTTCAATGAAGCTGCAAAGAGTTGGGGATTTACTAACAGAGCTGAAGTGAAAAGGTTCTTTGACAAAAATGTTGTACATCAAACAAAAATAAACCCTTACGACTACTTTTTACCAATTTACTCCAACACTCCTGACGCATACCAATTTGACACTCTCATTCAAAGCAGAAAATGTGGCCATAAACCATTCCTCATCTTCATTAATGTTAACACTCGCAAAGCATATGCATATCCAATGAAAAATAAAGGAACTCGTGAAGTTTTAAGAGTTTTACAAAAGTTTGTAGCAGAACATAGCCCAAGTACTTTAACATCAGACCAAGACAGTGCATACCTCAGTAATGAAATCACAGATTTTCTCATTAAGCATAACATAACTCACTACACTACTGAAGACCATAACCATAACATACTCGGCATCATAAACCGCTTCATAAGGACTCTCAGAGATTTAAACCAAGAGCGAGACTTTACCGAAGAAACAATGAAACATTTTCTCGAAGTATATAATTCCTCAACACATTCTACAACAGGACATACACCAAATTCAATGACACAACAAGAAGAAGAAAAGTATATACAAAAGAAACGAAGTCAAACACAAAATATCAGAAATTCAACACAATTTACTCTCATTCCTGGAACAAAAGTTCGTGTAGTTCTTGACGACAAACCGTTGACAAAGAAACTTTTAAGGTTAAGTAGAAACTATTATATCGTAGACTCTACGCAAGGTAATGGATATCTTATAAAAGCTGCCGACGACTCCATTGCGTTTTATCCTCGTCATAAATTAGTCGAAAGTAGTAATGGCAAACTTGCTGAAACCATTGACGAAGCAAAGCGAGGAGTGGTTATTGAAATACTTGGCTACAACATAAACGATGACACTTATAAAGTAAGATATGAAGGAGGCGTTGAAGATGTTATACCATCTAAGAACTTGAGAGAGTCGAAGCCAACACATCTGGGACCATTAGAGCGTGAGTACTGGAAAGACAAAAATATGCCAGAAAGAATAAGAAAATTCTTCTAAACTTTTTCATTAGATGTAAATCAGACATGAATGAGAACAGTCATGTATTATTAATGTTTTCATAAATTTACACCAAAAATAATTTTTAGGTGAAGAGGTGAGATCTCACCCGTTTTCTCACCTGTTTTTTCACCCTCATGAATTTTCATGAATTTCCTTAAGACAGAAAAAATAAAGTTAGTTTTATTTTTATTTATTTTTTTTATTTTGTATGTAAGAACAGAAATGTCAAACATTGAGTTTGAAACAGTTAGAAAGATTGACAATGACACCAAAGTGGTTAGAATTGGTGATTTCAACGTAAGATACTGTAAGAAATACAACAAATATTCTTTGTCAGACATTATAACACCATCTGGAAAGAAAACAAAGGACTGGGTTAGAATTGCTTCTACTCAGAAAATTTTGACAAGAAATCCTGAGCTTATGATATCAGTAAGATTCTATGGAACTACAGCATATCTCATTGACAAAAGTCTTATACCAATAATTCTTCTATGGATTGACCCAGTTGTTGGATATAACTTCATAATTTATGGTTCATTCGATACGGAACGTTGCAGTGAAGGCTTACTTTACATCGTTCAGAAACCGAAGGACTTCAATACAAAGAGATATAAGATAGGAAGAACATATAATATAACTCAAAGATATGACAGTACAGTCAATAGAGTCAAGGTTGTGTTCGTTAATGATATGAGAGCTGCAGAAACAGAACTACTTGAAAAGTTTGAGAAAATGTATGGTGCTCCCATGAAAGGTAAAGAAACGTTTGAAGTAGATGAGATAGATAAAGCTATAAAATTATTTGACGAAGTTGCTGAAAAATACATGTAAAGCGTTTATTTTTTGTCTTTTGTGAAAATTCATGAAATTTGGTCATTTTTCACCAAAAATAATGTTTAGGTGAAGAGGTGAGATCTCACCTGTTTTTTCACCTGTTTTTTCACCCCCGTGAATTTTCATGAATTTCCTTAAGATAGAAAAAATAAAGTTAGTTTTATTTTTATTTATTTTTTTATTTTGTATAAAAGATATGATTTCAACAATCGGCACAACAACAATTCAAACAACTACAGCACCAAACTCGTTAGTCATGAATCCTACGTCAATGTTGGTAGAGATGAAAAGCTTTATTCCTTCTTCATATACTTTTGAAACAGAAATCCAGAAGATAAAGCAAGAACTTTTAACAAGTAATTTAGACTGTAGTGCGAAAGATGAAACAAATGAACAGTATCTTTATGAAATGGAGGACCTCATCGACCATTTGCCTAAACTACCTGAAATTCAGCAGCAAAAACTAACTATTCCTGAATTCGACGAAATTGAAGTCAAAGCAACTGACTCAGTAGAAATTAAGAAATTCATACGTAAAGTAAATTATGAATTCCTTGGTTTTCATTGCAACCATAAAGTTATGGACAAAGATTGCGACATGGTTTATAAAAATATTTCTGACCTTTACAAATCCGAAGAATTTAAGACATACGATAACTTTGTTTCATTAGTTGCAAAATGTGTATGGCAGATAAGAGATAAAGATAGAAGAGGTAAAGTATGGAATGAACAGATAAAACCAGCAGCTTTTGAGTTAAAGAAAACCATTGACGCCTTAGTTGTTCTAGCTGGTTTTATTTCAATGTATAACGCAAAAACGATGCCGCAATGTTCAAAATGTAAAGCAGCAATAAGAAAATATAACTACTCAGTCAAAGAGATAGAACGTATGAGAAACGACTATGCAGACTTAAAGAAAGAAGCAGCAAACCCAGCAGAAGATAAAATGGATATGTTGACATTTCTTAATAAAAACTATCCAACAGCAGAAGATTTCCTTCTGTCTGACGTCAAGAAGAAATATAAAGAGACTTTCGGCATGATTAAAACATTCGATGTACTAAAAGAAGAAATAGAAGCTACGAAATTGTTTAGTATTTCAAATATACATCGTACAATTCATGTAAAACGCTTGTGAAAAAAGAGGTGAAAAAACAGGTGAAAAAACAGGTGAGATCTCACCTCTTCACCTCAATTATATTTTTGGTCAAAGCTTCCACGAGAGAAAAGATTCCTCATTCGCTAAGGATTCCAAAAATGAAAAAATCATTGATTTCGGCTGAGAAAAAACGGCAAAACCCTTCTTCCACGGGAACAAAGAAATAAAGAAGAAATAAAGTAAATTTTTTATTTATTCCCGTGGAAGATAGAGCACTTTTTATTCACGACAAACAAGACAAACAAAGAAAATAAGAAAATACGGCGCTGTCGCGGTTCGAACCACAGACCCTGACCCCTCCATAACACCACCTTAGACCACTGTGCTACGTAGCCTGTCGACTTAAGATTTTATAAATTGCATATTTGACGTAAATTTATTTCCATCTGGCTTCCCACCGCATAAGATATTCATACGTGTTTGTAAGACATTCATTAAACTTCTTTTCTATTGCATCTAATCTTGTGTTATTTTTTTCAATAACTTGTCTGTATTCTTCATCATCTCCAGCAGTGTTTGGGTCTTCACATTTAAAATATTCATTGTTAACCAATTTTTTATCTACAAATTTTATTAGTGTTTGATTCACTTCGTTATGATAACGGTCATATTCTTTCAATCTTAAAGCTTAAAGAACTTTCAACACAGTTTTGAGGGTCTGTCAGTGCGTCAATGAGATAGTATTCGAAGTCAGTCAATAATCTTTTTAAAGTCATTTCATACAGGATAAAATTTAATGTTGTGAAGAAATAGTGTTTATCTCAGAAAAAATAACGCTAATTTTATTTTTATTTATTTTTTTTTATCTTGTATGTAAAGACAGTAATGTCAACATCAGAGAACACAACAACTGCTATCGTTCATGAAGTCATAAATGAAGAATACGAGTACATACAGTATAACAAACAGTTACGTCTCATTCGTTCAGTCAAAGATGACATGTACCAAATGCAAAGTATAATGAATGCTCTTCGTTCTACAAAGCAAGCATATCATTGGTTTGAAAACCAACAGACAAAAGAACTTTTAGAAGAATTTCCTCATATGATTGCTTCCCTCGGAAAACCGGGGGAAGAGATTCCGTACGAAAATCGCAAGAATTTGGCTCCTGGTTTGAAAGGTTATTATGTTCATAGACTTTTAGTAAACGCTGTAGCAATGTGGGCTTCACCTCGTTATGCTTGTTATATTTTCATGATGTTAGATGAACTATATAAAGCAGAACGTGGAGAGATGGAAAAGAAACTTCATGCAAAAGATGAAGTCATTGAATCCAAAGACAAAAGCATACAGAAAAGAATACCGCGTTCAGTACCAAAAGGAAAGGAAAAGAGTTATAAGTATATGATTTACACTGAAGAGTTGGAGAAAGAAGAAGATAAAGATATGGTTATGTTACATTTAGTCAGAAGAAACAACAAGAGCTTTTATGACTTAGCTAAAATATATAAATCTGACAGAAACTGGTTCTATCGTGAAAACTTACCGATTTCAATGACACCGAATGAGCAAATAAAGGAAATTGTCAAAAATACTCTTCCTCAAACACACTATGACATCAAAGGTTGCACAATACTTACATTCAAAGAAGACTTAACATTACTGAAGGAAAAAATAACAGAATATTTCGATAACTTCAAAGAGGAAGAATAAAAAAATCTAAGCTAATTTTATTTTTTTTATAAAATTTTATCTCATATGAAAGAACATGAATTTAGAATATTCGGAACTGAAACAATAAGAATTACCGAAAAAGTGACAAAACATCAAAAACAGGGAGGGGGTCTCAATTTTTATTACTTATATTATTTTACAATATTTATATAAATACTCTTTATAATATATTTTACTATAAAATTATACCTCAAATTCAAAATTTAAATATATTTACATAATTATCTCAAAATTATATTTTTATATATTATTTTTCATATGTATAAATCATAATCTATATCTATGCAAATCTCATCTAAAATTTTTTGAAACAAACCGCTACCATTTTATAATGGTCCATCTTAAATTCATCATAAATTCTGGTACATGTTAGTACCAGAGTCTTCAAATCTCAAACACTCTGGTACCAACATGTACCAGACGCGAGTTTCCAATGCCCTCGTACGATTTTCTATTAAGATCTTCTTGAATGAGAAGGTCTTCATAGAAACTCGTACGAGGGCTTCTCTTTTAAATACTCTGGTACCTGCTGGTATCGGAGTCGACTTTACAGCCCTTTCCCCAATTTTGAAGCTGGGGAAAGTTTTCAAGCAATGAAAGGAAAGCTCTCGCTATGAGGTGAAAATCTAGAATTTTTACCTCATAGTGAGTAATCCTTTGTTAATTGCTTGAAAACTTTCTTCAAATTATCAAAATTTCGAGGAAAGTTTCCTTGCTTCAAAGTAGAGATGGAGCCCTTTGAGCCACTGCATATAGGTCAGTGACTCAAAATACTCCATCTCTACTAGAAATCGCCAAAATTTGGGTCGCAATCTTTGAAATGCGACGCAAGTTTTGGCAATTTCGCGAGGACTTGCTCCATTTGGTGCATAGATTCACACTCTATGCACCAGATGGAACAATTCTTTCGCTGACAGCGGGAAACTTTGTCTGAATAGTTTAACATTCAGACAAAGTTTCCCGCTGTCAGAGAGGGAATGGAAGGGTAAGAGGTATATATTCATAATGTATACCTCTTACTCTTCCATTCCCTCAAGAAAGTTCAAAAACTTGGGTGCAATCAGTTCTGATTGCACCCAAGTTTTTGAACTTTATATAAGGAATTGTTGGCTATGATGTACTGATCATGAATCAGTACATCATAGCCAACAATTCCTTCGCAAACAGTGGGAAACTTTGTCTGAATAGTTTAACATTCAGACAAAATTTCCCGCTGTCAGGGAGGGAATTAGAGGGTGGGAGATATATAGATAGACTATAAATCTCTCACCCTTTAATTCCCTCAAGAAAGTTCAAAAACTTGGGTGCAATCAGTTCTGATTGCACCCAAGTTTTTGAATTTTGTATAAGGAATTGTTGGCTATGATGTGGATAGCCGCTGCCAGACCAAATGAATTAACCGTTGTGAATAACGTTTCTGAATCTTTATTTAAAAAGATAAAATATCACGATTTTGGCTGCGTTAAAAATCAAAGAATTGATGTTGTAATAAACAGAAATTCATCAAAAGTGACAGCTCTCAATTTTTTGACATTTGTAAATTCTAAATTAAATGAGAAAAATGAAATAATACTAAGCATAATACAATATTCTACCCAGATTTTCCTTACTTTTACCACCCCTCTAAAGCTGGAGACACCGCCTATCGTTGGGAGTAGCTATTAAATAGAACCGCCAAGGGTATTTTTCGAAC
This sequence comes from Trichomonas vaginalis G3, assembly GCF_026262505.1. Classification (NCBI taxonomy): domain Eukaryota; phylum Parabasalia; order Trichomonadida; family Trichomonadidae; genus Trichomonas; species Trichomonas vaginalis. The sequence goes on from NC_067207.1 coordinate 16,196,709, forward strand.
TGCCGGTGTAGTTGAAACATCCGACATAATGATTCATTATGCCAAGGTTTGATTCCCATTTAGCCAATTTTTTTCTTTTTTGGATCATGAATTTTTTTTTGGGTCACTATAAGATTTGTTTCATGTTCTAAATCTGCTGCATATGTAATCTATTTTTATTTACCTATTTTTTAAAAATCTATTGGATTGCCCAAATTTGATATATTTAAAATCATAAAACTCCAAAAAAACTATAAATATATGTTTTATGCATAGTGCCGATACTCAAATATCAGATTACTTAGATCCATGAATAATATCCCAATTTTTTTTCTTAAAATTAAACTTCCAAACTTCTTGCAATCTTATTCTTCATCAATTGTAAATTTTTAAAACCATTTTTTAAAATAATTTTGCGTAAATTTTATTCTCATGTTGTTTTAATCGAAAATTGATACATTTTCAAAAAAATAATATTGACTTATGAAATTCATTTTTAAGGTGAAATAGTATTGTTTTTATTAAAGTATATGAATAATATATAAAAAATTAATGAATAATATAAGCAGATTTTTAGTTTACAAAACAAATATGAGCAATGCAATTTCAAACTTTTGCTGGCAATTTCGATATTGCTCAAGTTTGTAGTATTTGTGATACCTATAACATCGGCTTAATCAAAATTCGATTTTTCTTATGAGTTATTGAGAAAATTTGATTGCAATGAGAAGGATTTCGACGTTTTTGATAAACTAAGAGCTGAGCTTTAGGGGTTCAGTTCATTTATGGCTGTAGTTTGATGCGTAGATCTCTTTTTTATTGTAAATTCTTTCAGCATGGAGATCGAGAATGAATCTTTTGAGAACTTTATGAGTTTTTACACCCGTAAAGAGGTCCTTCGAGGAAAGATAGTCCAGACTACATGAAGATGTGGGTTAACCAAAAAAATCCGATGGTTTCCCCATATTCATGTAGATCTTCGAAAAAATGAGCACCAAAAAAGCCAAAAAAATAGGCTTTTTATTGGATTTGTACACTAGATCAATAACCTATTTAGGATCTGACACTCTTTTTAGCCAGAGATATGAGGTCCTTTCTAGGAAAACGATCTATTCATCCATAAAAAAAATGAATTATCGTTTTCCCCAGAAATTACATGGGGAGTGGTAAAAGTAAGGAAAATCTGGGTAGATTTAATTATAATTAGGAAAAAGTTAGTTTTGAGAGTACTTTTCATAGGCATATAGAATGAAATCTTCTGAAAAATAATATCACATAAACTCATATTATTTTCTAATATATAACTATTTTATATAAAAATCAAATTCAATGATCTTAAAAGCGAAGGATAAACCTCAAAATTTACGAATATAATGAGTGGGAATATAATGCTTATCTATCATAAAACCATATGAAATATTAATTTTTGCTTTACGCCTAATTTTTGACGACAATTAGCAAAAAATGTTAAATGTTAACACTCAGTCCATTTGAATATGAAAAATAAAATTGACTTTGATTAAATGTTTTTATTTATCATGCAATTCTTCTTGCGACCAAAGATTTGAATAAAAGTTCAAAAAATAAGATAGCTTAAAAAATAATATACGGTAGTGTTTACTAATAGATGAATAGTATATAAATTCTATTAAAATGGATTTGATCCAAAAAAATATATAAAATTTGATCATAAATCAAATCGTTTTAAATTACTTCTTCATTTAAATTATAACAATTATTTTTGGTTTTATATTTTTTTGGATCAAATCCATTTTAATAGAATTTATATACTATTCATCTATTAGTAAACACTACCGTATATTATTTTTTAAGGGGTATTATTATTGTCGTCTGGCGGTTTTAGACGACAATGCGAATTTTCAAATAATAGGATTTTTAGCCAGATAAAGAGCTACTCCATATATCATGCGTGTTTGCATACTATATACATAGATGGAATTGATGTTCTTCCTTTATTTAGGTACCGAAACATGCTTGAAAAATCTATTTTTTAGACGACAATGATAATTTTGTCACTTTTCCAGACGACAATAATAATTTGTCACCTTTTTAGACGACAATAATAATTTTGTCACTTTTTCCAGACGACAATAAAACATCCTCATTTTTTAAGCTATCTTATTTTTTGAACTTTTATTCAAATCTTTGGTCGCAAGAAGAATTGCATGATAAATAAAAACATTTAATCAAAGTCAATTTTATTTTTCATATTCAAATGGACTGAGTGTTAACATTTAACATTTTTTGCTAATTGTCGTCAAAAATTAGGCGTAAAGCAAAAATTGATATTTCATATGGTTTTATGATAGATAAGCATTATATTCCCACTCATTATATTCGTAAATTTTGAGGTTTATCCTTCGCTTTTAAGATCATTGAATTTGATTTTTATATAAAATAGTTATATATTAGAAAATAATATGAGTTTATGTGATATTATTTTTCAGAAGATTTTGTGTTCTTCTTCAAAATTTTATTTTTTTATTAAAAAGAATCTTTACAAAATATACATTTACTTTAATTAATATTTAAAAACGTGCTCTATCAACAGTTCCAAAAATTCAATATTTTAGCTTTTCTGAGGTGTCACTTTTGATGAATTTCTGTTTACAACAATGTTTTTGTCAAAAATCTTTTAGAAGAAGTTGCACCCAATTACTTTTATCGTATTAAAAACGATTTACTTCAAACAGGTTTTATTCCTTCAATTAGAATTCGCGAGCCTCGATTGACAGATTATAAAACAAAATTGAAAAGAGAAGTTCAATCACGTTTATACCAAGTATTAAATTTTGTTCAGAATCAAGAAGCCAATTTGAATCCATTAAGATTTTTATTGGAAAATGCTGAAGAAAAACTTTCTCAAATAAATGAGAAGATACAAAATTCAATTACATATTTAAGATCGTTTGAAATTCCAAATGAATTGTTAGATACGTATATGTTAGAAATTAATGAATTTTGTTATAATTCTCCAGATTATATTTTAGAACATTTCGAAGAATTTTTAGAGGATTTCAAAGAAAAGAATAATTTAATAGACTAAAAAATTTATTATTTTTATTTATTGTGAATTTTAAATTGTCACTTTTTAAGTGTTACCCCCTATTGAAAGTGTCACTTTTTGGGGTGTCACTTTTTCGGAAATTCTTATATACTCATTTCCTTTTTATGTATTAGCTACCAAATTTGCTAATACTCATTCTATCCCTTTGTGTTATTTTATAATATATCCAGATAATAGTGAAAATATTTCTTTTTGCTTAAGTAAATATTTTGAAACAACTCACACAGAACCTGAATTTATCATGTCTGACTGTGCACTAAACATTTTCAACGGGATTAGGAATTCATTTCCGGAGTGCAATATCTTTTGGTGCGCGCTACATGTAATACGCGCACTTAAAAAGAATCTCTCAAAGATAAATGATGGAGAGATTAGATCAGAAGTCGAAAAATTTATGAACATTTTATGTTATTATCGTGATTGCACAGAAGAAGATGCTGCAAAAATGTATAAAGAGCACATTATTGATAAAATTCAAGATCAATTGGAATTTAATCAATACTTTACACGTCAGTGGGACATTCATAAACAACAGTGGATAGCCGCTGCCAGACCAAATGAATTAACCGTTGTGAATAACGTTTCTGAATCTTTATTTAAAAAGATAAAAATATCACGATTTGGCTGCGTTAAAAAATCAAAGAATTGATGTTTTTGTCAAAAATCTTTTAGAAAGAAGTTGCACCCAATTACTTTTATCGTATTAAAAACGGATTTACTTCAAACAGGTTTTATTCCTTCAATTAGAATTCGCGAGCCTCGATTGACAGATTATAAAACAAAATTGAAAAGAGAAGTTCAATCACGTTTATACCAAGTATTAAATTTTGTTCAGAATCAAGAAGCCAATTTGAATCCATTAAGATTTTTATTGGAAAATGCTGAAGAAAAACTTTCTCAAATAAATGAGAAGATACAAAATTCAATTACATATTTAAGATCGTTTGAAATTCCAAATGAATTGTTAGATACGTATATGTTAGAAATTAATGAATTTTGTTATAATTCTCCAGATTATATTTTAGAACATTTCGAAGAATTTTTAGAGGATTTCAAAGAAAAGAATAATTTAATAGACTAAAAAATTTATTATTTTTATTTATTGTGAATTTTAAATTGTCACTTTTTAAGTGTTACCCCCTATTGAAAGTGTCACTTTTTGGGGTGTCACTTTTTCGGAAATTCTTATATACTCGAGGAAGAATAAAAAAATCTAAGCTAATTTTATTTTTTTTATAAAATTTTATCTCATATGAAAGAACATGAATTTAGAATATTCGGAACTCATGACAGAAGAAGAGAACGAACAACATGTAAAAGATTATGCAAAATTTCTGAAGACATACAAAGCATTTAAACAATATCTAAATGCTTCTAAAGATTATGCAAAATTTCTGAAGGTATATAAAGCTTATGAAAAAGCGTATGAAAAGTTTATACATTGGGGAATTGTTGTAAAATATCCATATGAAGACTAACCAAAAATATATTTTTGCTTAAATAGCTTCAGGGTCTATTTCTTCAACCATTTCACTTCCTTCGTCAATGTCAATAGAAGCTTCTTCAACCTTTGGTAAGAATTTCTGTATAACATCTTTGTTCGTTATTGTCTTCAGAGATGAAGGATAATATTTCACATTTGTTTCACCTTTCTTATATTCTTTCTGTTCGGAAAGATTTAAAGCAATACTGAAGAAGTCAACGTTAGAGTTCTTTATGACAGTATAATGAGTATCTTTGACATTCACGAAGAAACTCTTTTGTTTCAAAACTACTGCTAACTCTTGTGAAGTATAACGTTTGCGGTCAATGACGATAGCTAATGGTCTGACATACTGACCAAACTTAGATTCTTTCACAAACTTCTTGTTAAAGATAACATTAACATTTGAAGCATTATTGAACTCATTCTTGATGGCAGTAGCGAGAGCATTGTATGAAAAGAACTTGCAATCTTGCATGTGTTTCATTAAAATAAAAATATTAAATTATTTTGAAAAATAACTTAAAAAAATCTAATCTAATTTTTTCAAAAAATATTTTTTATTTCCTACTAAAGATGTATCGGAAGTTGTCTAAGTTAGAACACTCGGAAATAAAACAACTTCTTACAGAAGCTAATATAGATGTTGCAAAGCATTACGCAACAAACAAAAAAGCACTCGCTGACATCCTCAATGACTATAATGGTGCAATAAGTTATGATAGAATTCATGAGTTCATAAAGCCGCAACGCGGCGAGGACGAAGTCCATGCAAGAGCATTTCCTTTAAATGACGTTGCTATTGACTTATATCATAGACGTTCAGTACCTCATGAAGTAAGAAGAGAAATGTTTGACATAACAAATGCAAACGTTGGTGAAACAAGAAGAAGAGACGACACACTGAAACAACAGAGAAAAGAGATGTTTAAGAGCGCTATAGAACAAGTTCGCAAAGCTAACGATGTCCTTCGTTCCATTGACGACAAACCAAAAGAAGGTGAGAGATGGTTAAAGAAAGATGAAGAGAATAGGAAGAGGAATGTTAAGACAGGCAATAGACTCATTGACTTTAACATCGAAGCTTTAGATGAACCAAACAGAGACTACTTACACAAACATTTCGGTAAGGTTTTCATGAGACTCTTAGAGAAGATTAAAATAAACTCCCAACAAAGATGGATGGTATGTTATAAACTTGGTGGAAAGTATGAATGTTCTACGTTAAACCTCAATAATATTGGAACATTACTACATCAGCTCTTGAAGGAGAACTTTATATCAGAGATAGAAGCAAATGCTGCAGGTATTGTTGAAATGCACTATGACTTCTTCTTGACAAACATAAAGAATCTTACTGAAATAAAGATGTATGATTTAACAGAATATGAAGGCTTAACGATGTCAGATGTAAAGAAAGGCAAACCAAAAAAGAGACCATATAGAGATGAAAGCACACTGACAAATGACCAGAAAGCCATTTTGGAAGCTCTTAAGCAAACAGGAACCCAGCACTTATAGAAAGCTTTTGGAAAGATAATGGTGAAAAGAAGTTTTATAAGAAGAGAAGCGGTCAGTTCTGGAAGTATCTTTGCACATTACCTATAAATCTTGAACGCTACCAAATCTTCAATGAACTGAACAAAAGAACTGCAGCACTTATGACAGAAGACAATTGTTTCATTTATGCTTGCATTCAAGCTGGAGTAGATGAAGAAACTATTGACCACATGAGAGAAGTCATTCGTGTTAGAGACTTTCCTCAAAGTAAAGTACAAGAAATTTCTGACGCAACAGGTATAGCATTTAATGTTACCATTTGTTACTTCAATGACTCAAGACATAATGAAATAAAGAGATACATACCAAAAGAATGTAAAACTATTCGAACTATTGACTTACTTCTTGTTGAAGACCACTACATGCTAAATGAAAGATTACCAATGACAACATATTTCATTCGCAACTATATAGAAATCTTGAAGGAGTGTGGTGGAATGAACATTGAGAAACAGATGAAGATTTATACAAAGAGAGAGAACAAATATGTAGTTCGTTATGATAGAACAACACCGTTATGGGATGTTATGAAAACATTGTGGGAGTGCAAATATTTTGAACCTATTTCTTATGGAGAACTTTTCACATATACGACTGACTTATATAAACAGAACCTTGCACCATTTAAAGATTTGACATATGCTCCAAAGTATTGTGTACAACTGAAGAAGAAAGCCGAGTCAAAAGAAGTAAATAAAAATAAGTGCAAGTTCATTCCTGAGCACGTTTTCTTTGCTGACTTTGAATGTAGCACTGATGGAGTTCATAAAGCTTTTAACATCTGTTATGACAGTGAAGATGGTTCAGTGAGTGAAAGCATTTGGGGTCAGAACTGTGCAACAGAATTTTTGGAACGACTTCCTGACAAGAGTTTAATATATTTCCATAACCTCAGTTATGACATAAACTTCATCTTAAGACACATGACAGAAGTGAAAGGAACTCCCATCATTAAAGGTTCACGAACAATGCAAATAACTGGCTTATATAAAGGAAGGGCAATTATTATAAAAGACTCTTATAGTGTTATAAATAAGAAGCTTAAACTATTTCCTGCTATGTTTAACTTACAAACAGGACCGAAAGAAGTATTTCCATACAACTACTACAGCAGTGTTTTGTTAGCAAATGACAACAGAACTGGTGTCATTTCTGAAGCATGTAATTTTATCCGGGATGCGGATACATTCATGAAAAACATAGATTCCATCAAAGGTTGCAGAATAGATGAGAACCACTTCGACTTAGAAAAATATAGCACATTCTATTGCAAACAAGATGTAAGAATTTTAAGAGAAGGTTTTGTTAAGTTCCGCAATGACATATTGAAAGAGTTTGATTTAAACGTATATGACTACGTTAGTATTTGTTCTATTGCTAACAAATTGTTTGAGAACAGAGTGTACTTCCCGAATGGAAATTTATATGACCTCTCAAATAAACCAAGAGAATTTATTTCACGCTGTATTCAAGGTGGAAGATGTATGCTATCAGATAACATTAAACAAAAGAGTAAAGAGAAACTCATTGCTGATTTCGACGCTGTTTCATTATATCCATCAGCTATAGCAAGACTTTATACTTTAGAAGGTATTCCAAAGTTATGAAGAAAGAAATGTTAAGCACAGAGTATCTCATGAGACATTTATTCGATGACGACCAAAAGGAACCCATTGGTGAAAAGTTTTTATGTCTGGCTTCTTTGTTCTCATTAAGATAACAGAGATTGGAATACATAGACACTTTCCTTTAATAGTTTGTGACCCTGAACTAAATCCAGAACTTAACGTTCCAGAAGTTCAAACACTTGCTGTTAATGTATGTTGACCATATAACATTACAAGACCTCATGAAATATCAAGGTGTCAATGTGAAGTGTTGCAAGGATACTATTACGATGGAAACAGAGATATTAGAATAAGAGATGAAGTAAAGAAGTTGTTTGAGATAAGGTTAAAGTATAAGAAAGAAGGAAATCCTTTGCAAGAAAATATAAAGCTCATTCTGAACAGTATTTATGGCAAAACTATTCTATCTCCTATTGAGTCAAAAATAACCATAGTAAATGACAAAGATGCTAAGATATGCCATCAGAAACTACAACCATATAGTGAAGTTCGAAGGTTTGGATGGTTCAGATAAAACTATTTTCAAGCTAACGAAAAGCATTTGCAGACACTTTAACTTCTGTCCACTTGGTGTTAACATTCTGTCTATGTCGAAGGAGAATAATGTGTGAAGTATTCTGTACTGCTGAGCACTTAGGAATGGACATCTTTTATAGCGATACGGACAGTATGCATCTCTACACTGAAGATATCCCTCGTTTAGCTGAAGAGTTTGAGAAGCGTTATGGAAGATTCTCATTGGTAAAACCTTGGTCAATTTCATAGCGACTTTGCAGAAATCACAAAAGATAAACAAAGTTTAGCATACAAGTCAATATTTTGTGGAAAGAAGACTTACATAGACTTACTCACGAATGATTTAAATGAAGTTGCATTTCACTGCAGAATGAAAGGCGTGAAGCAAGATGTTATTGCTTTAACCGCTAATGAAATGTTTCCTGACTCTGTTCAGTGTTTCTATGATGAAGATAAAGGTTTAATGGTTCCGCAAGGAAAATTTGACAAAGACTCTGAGTTCAGTTTAATGAAACTTTACAAAGCACTTCATGATGGTCAAGAGATTGCATTCGACTTATGTAAGTCTTCTAGTCCTTGCTTTGCTGAAAAGTTTAACTTCTCAATAACGACTAAAACAAGCTTTATTCGTAAGTTGAAGTTCTGAGGTCATTTATTTTTGTCAGCAATGAGGTCATTCGTGATAAAAATAAGCCCATGTGGTCATTTACAATACTGCGATGGTAGAGTTTAAGAGTTGTGCTTCAATGTAGAGACAGTCCTTATGGTCTGGAGGTAGCAAAACAGGTGCTTTATGGTCATGAGTGGAGAACATGTCTATCCAAAACTCACGATTGAAGCCAGTTAATTTATAGTATTTAGGGTTAGGAAGTGGTGAATTTCTTGTATGACCAATGAACTCATTTTCAACTCCCTTACTTAAGTTTGAATATAATATAGCTTGCTTTCTATCCCAAATACCGAGTGTGGTAGAATTTACGAAAAAGTGACACTTAACCTTAAATTTCCAAACACTATTTTTTGATTGTATTTTGTTATTTATATATTTATATATGTATATATTTATATATGTATATATTTATATATGTATATATTTATATATGTATATATTTATATATGTATATATTTATATATGTATATATTTATATATGTATATATTTATATATGTATATATTTATATATGTATATATTTATATATGTATATATTTATATATGTATATATTTATATATGTATATATTTATATATGTATATATTTATATATGTATATATTTATATATGTATATATTTATATATGTATATATTTATATATGTATATATTTATATATGTATATATTTATATATGTATATATTTATATATGTATATATTTATATATGTATATATTTATATATGTATATATTTATATATGTATATATTTATATATGTATATATTTATATATGTATATATTTATATATGTATATATTTATATATTTATATATGTATATATGTATATATGTATATATGTATATATTTATATATGTATATATTTATATATGTATATATTTATTAGAAACTGCTTCATGCTGTGTTGAGTATTGTTGAATTGGAAACTGCTTCATGCTGCATTGAGTATTGTTGAATAATTTGAAGTAGTGGTTTTTGAAATCAGCACCCCTATGAGAGCGCTGGCGACCGAAACACCACTAGTAAGATTGTGTATTAGAAACTGCTTCATGCTGTGTTGAGTAAGCTTCGATGTCTTTGTAGGATAGCTTTCTGAGAGCGAAACAAGATAGTGTTGAAAAAAATTTTGAAAATCTGAGAGACTGTGCAAGAGCCAACGACCAAAACACTACCAGTAAGATACAGCAGTAGTAGCTGCTTCATGCTGCATTGAGTATTGTTGAATAATTTGAAGTAGTGGTTTTTGAAATCAGCACCCCTATGAGAGCGCTGGCGACCGAAACACCACTAGTAAGATTGTGTATTAGAAACTGCTTCATGCTGTGTTGAGTAAGCTTCGATATCTTTATCAGACCACCTTTAAATTAACCACTCACATTCTCACTGTGGTCCATCTAAAATTTGTAAGCTTTATGACATAAAATTATATTATATGCAGGATCCCACCTATTACTTAATCTTTTTGGAATAAATGTTTTATAATATTTATCGATTGATTGTAATTTTTTGTATAAAAAAAGTTTTTTATTTATATTAAAAATATATTCGGTTAATGATATTATCTTATAATTTGTAAATAAATCTAGTAATAAAATAACTTTAATAGTTGGTGTCACTTTTTCGAAAATTCTGGTTTTTTCCTTGTATGACCAATGAACTCATTTTCAACTCCCTTACTTAAGTTTGAATATAATATAGCTTGCTTTCTATCCCAAATACCTGGAAATCTAATTTCGGAAAATTCATTTTTCCTCGGAAGCATTGCATTATAATTGAAAACATTTTTGAAATCATCACTTGGTTCAGAGATTTGAAATCTTATACGTAATGGATTTTCTTTCTTTTTAGCTACTTCATTGAATGGTGAATATATAACAAACTGACAGTCATGAGTTCCATCTTCATTTTCATTAAATTCATAATGAAAGTCTATAAGTTGTGGCTGACTACCTTCTTCTTTCAGTTGTGCAAGAAACTCACGTAAAGGCTGTAAAGTTTGTACTTCAATGTTGAACTTTTTCTCGAACATCTCATTAAATGAAATCATACATTGTAGCAATGTTGTATCGTCTTTAAAGTATTTGTATATGTGAATGTTTTGGGCGCTTAAAGACTGTTCGTCATTTTCTATCTCGACTTGAAGTATAAAGTCAACCTTTCTGAAAGCATGTGTTATATACATATTTGTTATGCCAATGTACTTCTCTTCATTTATGTTCACAATCCAGTCTGTTGGAAACTTAAACGTTACTCTGTTCCCCTTTATTTTGACGTCAGGGTTTTCACTACTGAACGCAACAGATAAAGGTATTTGTCTATACATTTAATTCGGATAAAAATAAACCATTTACTCTTTCTTTGCTTCAGCTTCTTTAGCTTTTGCTTTTGCTTCTTCTCTAGCTTTTTTCGCCAGTAGTCTTGGGTTCTTTTGTCTTCCAGCAGCTAATGCAGCTAGTTGTTTTTCACTAAGTTTTCTCTTTGGTCTCTCTGGATTTTGTTCTTGTTTTTGTTCCTTCAGTTCGGATAAAATTTGCTCACGAATTTCTTTCTTCAATGCTTCAACATCTATGACCCCTTGGGTCTTGTCCGTAGGGCTTGTCTGAGTCATTTGACTGCAGATAAAAAACAAAATTAAAACTTTAACCAATGGAAAATGAGCTTGTCAAAATCAGAACGAGAGTTTATTATATTAAATGACGCCAGAGGAGTACAACATCCTTTCTATTACGTAAGTCAGAGTAAAGATGGTAAAATATACGTAAGAAAAAGAAAGGTTCCATTAGCGAATGCAGAAAGCGACAACATTAAGGTGTATGGCAAGGGTGAAGTCCACGAAGCCCATATAAAACCTTCTGTTCAAACTGAGCCACCAATAGAACCAGAAGAAAAGAAGCCAGATGTACTTTCAATAACGAACCAAGAGCTTATTGCAAAGTTCGTGAATTTCATTGAAAAACAAACCGAGTCAAAGAATCCTGACCCGCCAGTGAAAGAAGTTGAGACAAAAGAGAATGTACAGTTCATTGAAAATGTCAAGAAACAACTTCCACCACGAATGCCAAGAAGAAGAGTGAGAATAATGAAGTAAATAGATATTTTATCTGAAGTAAATACATGCAGAACGAACAGCTAAACGAATTTACTCCAGCAGAGCATATTCATCAGATTCGCTCATATTTCGATATCATAGACAATGCAGTTCAAATTGGTGACACTAATAGAAAATATTCTGACGCAAAGATTCCATCACAACCTGGAACTGCTAAAGATAACACATGGGTAACATTCAATCTCTCACCTCCTGGTGAAAATATGTTGGACCTTTACAATACATTCATTACGTATAAAATGGAAGGTCAATTTATTGTAGATAAAGAAATTGGTTCAGGTTCCAATAAAACAAACCCACCAGGATTTTGGATTGGTTTCGATGACGCTTTCTATGCAGTTGCTGGATATCAAATCCTTGCAAATGGTCGTATCGTATATTCTCAAGACAACGCAAGAGAAGAAGCATATATAACTTCAAACTCACAAACTACCGAACAAATAAAGAAAGTAGATGTTTTCTCAAAGACTCGACATGAAGATGTATGGAGTCATTCGGGAACATGCAGAACAGGACAAATTGTTAGTGGTCCAATTACAGCAGGAAAATCATTTGATTTTAAGCTTCGTTTAAGAATTCCTGTTAGAAGATTCCTTCCATTAGAAGCTATTCGATTTATTCCAGCTTTTGGAGGAAACGTTCAGCTTAAAGTAAAGTTCAGTAGCGACGCCTTACAATGCACATCTATATCTGTAAATGATATCATTGCTTTCAATCCAACTCTTAAAGTTGCATTTGCTTCAGATTCAAATCCACCGACAAATAAATTTGTTCCATGGAATGAACCATTCACTATGATAACGAAGGCAGTAGAAGCTAGTGGAACAGTTACTATTACAACTGTAACCCAGCAACTATTTCGAACAAAGATGGATTTTAATGAATGTTTCATTCATCCAAAGTCATTCTCTTTAGACCCTAACATTTATACAGAACTTGTAGAACATTATACAAACGAGGCTTTATGTTTTCCTGTTAAAGTTATGGATTGGATTCCTATGGACGGTTCATTCTCAAAGAATACAGATAGTTCAAGTGCAACATTTACAGCAGCTTATACGCCTATTAATGTTAAAAGTATTTGGGCACTATTTAGAAAGAAAGACAACTATTATGTTAATTTTGAGAACCCTAAGTTTAAATATCTTCAGCTTTCCATGGGAGCTTATGGAAATATGCCTGCAGAACCTGAAAAATCATATGGACCTGTATTTTATGAAATGGTTGCGAACGCCTGCAATACAAACAATGATATGATAGGATTTAATGAAGATGTTATGAGGTCATTGGTGGATGATGGTAGTGTGGAACATAAATGGGATAGCTATGACAACACACATTTCTTATGTGGTTTTCCAACAGAAGTGGACTTTTGCTTCCAGCAAGGTCAAACATCTACTGCTCCAATAACATACAAATTGTCTGTTAAAGGACCTATTGAACTAGCAACTGAAAATGTACCAAAGCCACTTATTGGATTTATGAGGGATTGTTGCTTTGCCATTCAGGTGCGTGCTAATGGAATCCCCATAATAAGATTAGATGACTATAACTTAGCTACGGACGACAGTGAGGAATAAAGGGATGAACGTTTATTTTTAAAGCTTATAAATGAGTTCTTCATCAAGCTCTCGTGAACCTTCACCATCTATGAAACAAACTTTACCAAACGATTATGGAGCACCTATTGAATATTTCTTACGAGCTGCACAATGGCAAAGAGCAGTCTCACCAAGGTTAGGTGTTCCACCAGCTCCTGTCAAAAATAGCATTTGGTCAAGTCCTTATATAAGATATGGTCTCCCACTAGGTTTGCTAGCTACAGCAGGAGCAGTTATGATGTTGAAAAGAAATAAAGCAAATGTTGTAAATAATACTGAAGTAGTTGAAGTTAAACAAACTCCAACACCTTCACAAGCAAAACCTTCAATGACTCCTGAACCTATGGAAGTACAAACTCCTGTTCAAAAGTCAACTCCTAAACCGACTCCAACATTTAAACCAGAACCTACTCCTCAAATAAATCGTAAAACTCCTGCGTTTCCATACTGAAAAAATAACGTTATTTTTATTTAATATTAAAATTTTTATTTGATTGAACTGACAAATAAAGTCACTGAAGCAATGAAACAAAAGTTTTTGGTAGAATACATTAAATCAGGAACTATTCCAGAAGGTTTTTACATTCATACTATGAAGGATGGTAGAGTTCAGTTTAGAAAGATAAAGCAACCATTAGATTAGAGATGCGAGTTTCCGAATTTTTTTAGCCCTGGGATGTCATAACCGCTGCGGTTTTGTAAAATTTGGGATAAATTTTGACAATCCATTTTTTGTGGGATGTACGTTTATATCAATTTGCTCGGCGTTTGCCGAGCTATTGTACAATCCTACTCGAATTCATTACGCAGCCCTGGTCACTCAAAGGCCAGGGCATACAATTACAAAATAGTAGAGTGAGACTCTTCTAATTTCTTCCAATCACAAGGAAGATCTTAGAAGAGCCTCACTCTACTCGAACACATTACGCAGCCCTGGTCACTCAAAGGCCAGGCATACAATTACAAAATAGTAGAGTGAGACTCTTCTAATTTCTTCCAATCACAAGGAAGATCTTAGAAGAGCCTCACTCTACTCGAACACATTACGCAGCCCTGGTCACTCAAAGGCCAGGGCATACAATTACAAAATAGTAGAGTGAGACTCTTCTAATTTCTTCCAATCACAAGGAAGATCTTAGAAGAGCCTCACTCTACTCGAACACATTACGCAGCCCTGGTCACTCAAAGGCCAGGGCATACAATTACAAAATAGTAGAGTGAGACTCTTCTAATTTCTTCCAATCACAAGGAAGATCTTAGAAGAGCCTCACTCTACTCGAACACATTACGCAGCTCCTGCTCAACAATGAGCAGGTCTTACCACTTTGAGAGGCTTTCGTTCGAGTTCTGATGCAGATCCCAACGCGAGCGAGAGTCTCTCAAGCAAGCTTCTAATTCGTAGCTAGAGTTTCACTCTTATGAACTGGCAGCCAATTTGAGAGACTTTCGCTCGAGATCTAATGAAAAATCAGAACTCGGCCAAAAATTGCCCAAACAGGCTTGTAATTCGTAGCTATAGTATTGATCGTATGGATGTGTTGCCAATATGAGAGACTTTCGCTCGATGTCTGATATTGCATCAGACATCGAGCGAAAGTCACTCAAAACAGCTTAGACATGTCTATTTTGACGGCATTAAATGATTTCATAGGAAATGTCTCAGTTGTTAATTAAGTTCACGTGAGCTTTTATGAATGAAAATAAGTAAAAAAAAGAATTTTCTCAAAAAAATTGTGTACGCATTGAAATTTTTATCTATAAATTTAGATATGTCATCAATAATATAATATAATTTTAAATTCGTGGAGTACACTTGGATAATTGAATATGGGCTACCCCATCCCAACCTCTCAAACTTCCTCTGAATTTGGACAAGGTATCCCAATCCCAAAGACCTATCCGAATAAAATGAAATAAGTATATTATATATATTATTTATTTGCTAATAATGAGCATAAATCGCTAAAATTATGAAGAAATTAAAAATTAAAAATTAAAATTAGAAAAAAATGTTGATTTAATGAGAGAATATTGTATAAAAATAGAATTATTAGCTAAAATACGTATTAATTTTATGATATTTCAATCACATTAACGAAAATCGCCCATTTTTAATTCAAATGGGCGGGAAAAAAAATAAAATTCCAAAAAAAAATTGAATTGGGGAAACGATAGGGGACGGGATATGAGAAACCCCATATGTTTGGGAATTTTTCGCATCACTACATTAGATAGAGAAGGAATTTTGAGAAAGATTAAACTTCATGAGGACAACATTGCTAAACTTAGGAAGAAGTTAGAAGAGTTGGAGAAAGGAAGAGAGTTATAAAGCAATGAATTCAACAGGGTGAAAAAACAGGTGAAAAAAGAGGTGAGATCTCACCACTTCACCTAAATTTATTTTTGTGCTATGTTTTCATACATGTGAGGGTGGTGATATCATTAATTTTTAAGTTTATTTTGTATTTTTACTGAAAATTTTTATTTGGATGTAAATGACAGAACAAAAGCAACTCATTCGAATTCCACAGTATAACAAACATACATTTAAACATTTATTATTCCTTCCTGAGCATAACATGTTCTTTCAAATACATCCGAGACCAGTTGACTTTTCATTGACTGTGTATAAAGATAGAAATAGTTATATCATTAAACCATACGATGACGAAGGTAAGTTATGTAAATTGTACGTTAAGAAGTTAGAGAAAGTTTATGGCTTCAAGTATGACTACAATAGGGTTAACACTGATGATGAAGATATTGAGGAAAATTTATGAGAACATTAGTGAAGTCGTTAGTGAGAACGATAGTGAGAACGATAGTGAGAACGTTTATTTTTTACATTAGTGAGTTCGTTAGTGAAGTGGTTGGCGGCTTTGTAAAGTGTCAAATTCACAAGTATTGGGTAAGGTGGAACGCAGTGCCACAGTACCCAATACTTGTATACTAACTGGAGAAAGGGTAAAGTTAGTTTGAGCGTTTATGAAGGAATGAAGAATGGAAAGTTTATACAAGCATACGATACAAACGGTAAACGTGTTTCATTAGCTTTGTCAAAACTTACTAACATTTATTTTGACAGTGACTTTGACTCTGACGATTGGAGCGACAGCAGCGATACTGAAGAATATGAACTATTGTGTGAAGCACAGCAATGGGAAGAGTTGCAATACTTTTGTAAGTGAGAACGTTTATTTTTTACAGTAGTGAAGTCGTTTGTGAAAACGTTAGTGAGGTGAAGTGGTTGGCGGCTTTATAAATATTTAAGGTTAAGTTGGTGTTTGTGTTTGTGTTGTAAAATATGCGTTAACGGTTTTGTAAAGTGTCAAATTCACATATAATGGGTAAGGAGGCTCGCAGTGCCTCCGTACACATGATATGTATACTAACTTCTTTATCTACCCCTATGTGAGCTGCATATTCTTTCTCGCTAAATTCTTTTGATTCTTCAGAGCTAAAAATCAAGTTTAATAAAAATAATGTTTATTCATAATTTTGAAAACCAAATTCAAATTTGAATGAGAATTTTTGAAAAAAATATAGAATATTTCAATAGTTTGGAATCTCTTCAACTTCCCACTGCTTATTAACACATTTTTTCCAGAGCGGTTTATCATCCTTGGTCCATTTCTTAAATTTGTTGTAAACCTCTCTTGGAGTGTATGGTCGAACTCCAATTTTTGGATGAGCGCCATGTGGCATGTCATTGTATTTTTGCCTGAATTCTTCCAATTCCTGATTGATGCTCTCAAATTCTGAAGACTTTGGAGCATTTTTGTCCAGTGATGGCCAGAGGCGTTCAATTTTGCCATTTTGACGTGGCATGTATGGAGCTGATTTTCTGATTTGAATGTCATAAGTACTCAAAAATTTTGTGAACTCTCCCTCATTTTCTTTACCGTTATCTGACCAGAAACAGAAAGGTGCTCCATATTTTTGAACTGTTGCAATTGCCACTTTTGAAGTTTCTGTTGAACTTTTGTTACGAAGCAATTTCAATGCTAACAAATAACGACTTTTGTCATCAATTATTCCATAAACCGGTAAAGTTTCTGGTTCTTTCAAAAAATGAATATCCACATGCCAGATTGTATTTGGAAGAATTGCTTCATAATCCACATAATATGCTTTTGGATTACTTTTATCTTTTTCTTTGTAAATTCCAGAAATTTTGCTGCCTTAATAACTGCATTGTAACTGATTTGAAATTGTTTTGGATTCATATTGAGAGTCCAATACAATTTTTAACCCCACATTTGTAATTTTCATAAGAATTCTGAACCTTCAAAATTAATTCTGGAGTTAATTCCTCTTGTGGAGGACCACTTTTAATTTTTGGTGTACCACCAATTTCTTTGAATGCTTTTTTGAGAGTATTTCTTGAAATTTGTTTGAAAATTGTAACATTTTGATAAGAATATGGAACTTTTTTCAAAACTGTTGCGTATGTTAACTCACCATAAGGATGTCAATTCGGAAAATTGTTTTCATTTTAGGAGAATATAATTTTCCTTTTCGAAAATTTAAAAAGTGAGACGCGCAGGATTCGAACTTTTTTAAAAGTTTATTTAAATATATTCTAGTGTGGTTTCTAAGGATAATATCATATTTAAAATAGGAATATACTAGTTTAGGTGGTATAATTTTTTTCGATAAATTTGAGAGCATGTACGTTTAGGGCATCAAAAGTGTCAATTCGCTCAGCGAAAGCTGAGCTAGCTTCGTTCTCGAAAGAATAGGGAAGGAGTGAAAGAGAGTGATACAGATGTTGACACATTCATATCATTTCAACAAATTTTGATCAAATTGAAATGCAATGAAATTCAATTCACTTCATATCCTTCAGTCAGTACATTGACATCCTTCTACATCACAATGATAGCTCGTGCATCAATAGTTCTACAACTAACTCAGAAAAAACAAGATTTTTCCTTCCAGCTTACAGCTTTTAAAAAGTTTCGATGATAAAAATCACTCTACTCTTGTTTATCGATATGTTGTGATAGTAGGTAAACGTATTCTTATCGATATTAATAAAAATATTTTTACGAAAATCTGAACCAATTACAGAGTTATTCATAAAGTTTATGATAACTGTAATTACTTCATCTTTGTTTTATATTTGAATAAACAATTTAATTTAATTTGCATAATTTTTTTAGTTGAAAGACAGGAAACTTAGTTGAGTTTGTATTATTTTTATCGTTCAATTCATTGTATATGTGAGTGATCCAGATATTTAAGATATTTAGAAAAAAATTATTAATTTGATTAACAAATTTTAATCAAAATAGCAAAAATCTATTTGATAGCTGTAAGCAAATAATAATTTCTATTTCAACCAAAATCACTTATTTTCATCTAAACGTATAAAATTGTCAATTTTATGAGAATAAATTTAAAATCTCATGAAATATAAAGGAGAGTAATATTTTTCAATTTTCTTTTTTTCTTTCTCTCAAATATTTTCTATTGGGAATTTTCTTGTTATCAAAAAATAATTTTAATATTTGTTTATTTCATTACATACAATAAAATTTTAAAAACTCTATTTCTTCACAAGAAAATTTTTTTCCTTCATATGAAGAAACATTTTGTTCTCCATTTGATGCTGAGTATAAATCTCGATTTTTGAATTTTCTTCTTTCCAAATTTCTTTTTTCCAAATTAGAAGTTTAATTCAAATTTTCAATAGTTTATATATTTTCTCAAACCATCTTAGATTTTCTCACTTTTTAGGGATTTTCTCTCAAAATATACAAAAATAGTAATACCAATACATGTGTCTAATATACTTTAAAACCATCGTGATAAAATTCAAAAACGAAGAGTTCTTCTCTCCAAATTTTTTCAAAATCAAAAAAATGAGATAAATACGTTTGGAAAATTCATTTTTAGCATTTTAGGAATTTTCTCACTTTTCTTCCAAATTGACATCCTTACTCGCCACTTTCAAGTTTTTCATACATATATCTTACCCATTCATTTGGAATACGAGGTCTCGAGTTTTCGTTCATTTTTTTACTTTACAAAACTGTTTATTTTTCAGAATTTTTAAATTTGAAAAAATCCATTCTATATCTGATAAATAATATATTATTTTTCAATCAAAATATTTTGATTATCATCTCAAAAGTGTTCTCAAAACCTAGTTTTTCTTATTTTGGATAATCTTAATATTTATATTATTATAAACTAATTGAACACCATATGTTTTTGTATACTTTTACAAAAAAAATTGATAGATTTGTGATACTTTCCCCGACGATAGAATTGAATAGCTTACATTTTGACAGAACTTAATATGGAACATTTGATATAATTGATACATTCGAAATTTTTATTCTGAAAAAAATAATAAACAATTTTTGGCTTTTGTGATCTGATAATCTGTAAGAATAAATACCGACAAATTTTATTAATATTTATCGTAAAAGTATTCGGCTCTTGATGTAAATAAGGAATATTTTTTTTCAAAAGTTGCTTTTGAAGACTCTTTTATCAAGTAGCTGCATTTATTCATTGATAAGAAAGTATGCTGTACCAAAAATCGATAATTCACCACATTAACGGCCAATTTTGTTTTGCATTTCGACAAAAAAGCTCCTTTTATATAACATTACTGGGCGAAAATTAGAGTATCTACGATGACAAAACAAAATACATCAACTTGATTTTTTGCCGAGAAAAATGTTTTTGGAGGTACCAAAATAGGTCTCGAAAAGCATTGGTTTTATTTAAGATTATTTTTTCTGAGGGGGAGCTATCGTCTATAGGGCACCCTTAAAAAGTCAGAATTTTTATTTGCTTCTGGGATATATGATGGCTATATCAGATGCCCATTCTTTTTGATACTCAACATTAAACATAAAACTTAGCCGTTAAGGCTCTTCTGAAAATATTTTTTTCCGAAAAATTTTCGAAAAAATCAAAAAATTTAAAAATCCCCGAATCTGCAGGGATTTTAAAAAAAATTTTTAGTAAAACTTAAGGATATTGTATCAGATATATTGGTATGGGCAA
The DNA here is from genome assembly GCF_026262505.1 of Trichomonas vaginalis G3. Taxonomy (NCBI): domain Eukaryota; phylum Parabasalia; order Trichomonadida; family Trichomonadidae; genus Trichomonas; species Trichomonas vaginalis. The sequence continues at coordinate 16,217,362 of NC_067207.1, forward strand.
ATTCAATTTTAATCCAATATTCATCGAGATATTAAGTTAACGAAGCTTTCAAAATTGAGAGGGTAATCCTCCTCCTCTCAAATAAACGTACATGCGGGTGCACCCTTAAAAACGATTAAAAAAATTAAAAAAACGAACGATCAATTTCAATAACTCATCATTAAAATCTCTTAATGAATTTATCTTGAACTAAAACTTCAAAATGACAACAAAATATTCAAGTAAAAATAAATGATCAAAGAGATATAGATATAGCCAAATGATGTAAGCTTCGATAAACGAGTTTATGGAAAAATGCATAAATGAAAAAGGAAAATATTGAAAGAGAGAACGAGAAACTCTGTTCAGAAAATATGGTCTGAAAGGTGATTTACAAATTATTGCTAAAAAGTGACATCAACTTAACAAATAAGCATAATTTAAAAGAAAATGATTAGTGCTCGAAATCATCGTTTGAATGTTATGAAAAAGAAGTAAATCGAATCTAAAATATATATTAACTAATTATGATCTATCATATTATTTGATTTTTCTTATTTACAATTTTAAAGCGATAGTTTTTATACATTGAATAAATGTGAGACAAATTAACGTACACTTTCAAACAATTCAGACTTAACCATTTTTCTGCATTCAATTACAAAATACTATTTTTGACCTTAATATAGATTTATGACATGAATTTACCATGCTTAACTATAATAATATCAACAATAACATATAATACTTATTAAATCTTCTCCTATTCTTGTTGAATATTCCAATTATTTTTTCATTATTTGATTTTTTTCAAGAACAAACTGGCATTGCCCCAGCTTATATTGTATGATTCAAACATTAATCAATGTTTTCTAAAAATATTTGAAATTTAAATATTTACAACAATTAAATTTACAAATACATAACAATAATATCTAATAATAATATATGCACGCGATATTATGAGCATAGTAATATGGATATTTTAATATGAAGATCCAAAATTTTGGATTATGTTGGTTCACTAACTGCTTCATCAAATTCTTTCCGCCTATTTGTGATTGTATTTTCGCTCATAAATGGAGGTGTTCTGTTTAACAGTAAATTTATTGACATAATTGAATCATTTTCGGCCATTTTTTCTGAAGCTGATATAAAATACTTTTCATCTATTCGGAATTCACTTCTATTTACAGTCTTATGAATTAGTTAGTATGGTTATCTTGGTTATGGTGGCACTGCGTTCCACCTTACCCAAGATAACGGTTTGACACTTTACGAAACCGTTAACGTATATTTTACAACACAAACGACAACACTAACTTAACCTTAAATATTTACAAAACCACCACCCACTTCACCTCACTAACGAACTCACTAATGTAAAAAATAAACGTTCTCACTAACGAACTCACTAATGTAAAAAATAAACGTTCTCACTAACGAACTCACTAATGTAAAAAATAAACGTTCTCACTAACGAACTCACTAATGTAAAAAATAAACGTTCTCACTATCGTTCTCACTATCGTTCTCACTAACGACTTCACTAATGTTCTCATAAATTTTCCTCAATATCTTCATCATCAGTGTTAACCCTATTGTAGTCATAATTGAAGCCATAAACTTTCTCTAACTTCTTAACGTACAATTTACATAACTTACCTTCGTCATCGTATGGTTTAATGATATAACTATTTCTATCTTTATACACAGTCAATGAAAAGTCAACTGGTCTCGGATGTATTTGAAAGAACATGTTATGCTCAGGAAGGAAGAATAAATGTTTAAATGTATGTTTGTTATACTGTGGAATTCGAATGAGTTGCTTTTGTTCTGTCATTTACATCCAAATAAAAATTTTCAGTAAAAATACAAAATAAACTTAAAAATTAATGATATCACCACCCTCACATGTATGAAAACATAGCACAAAAATAAATTTAGGTGAAGTGGTGAGATCTCACCTCTTTTTTCACCTGTTTTTTCACCCTGTTGAATTCATTGCTTTATAACTCTCTTCCTTTCTCCAACTCTTCTAACTTCTTCCTAAGTTTAGCAATGTTGTCCTCATGAAGTTTAATCTTTCTCAAAATTCCTTCTCTATCTAATGGTTGCTTTATCTTTCTAAACTGAACTCTACCATCCTTCATAGTATGAATGTAAAAACCTTCTGGAATTGTTCCTGATTTAATGTATTCTACCAAAAACTTTTGTTTCATTGCTTCAGTGACTTTAGTCGTCATTTCAATCAAAGGTGAAGCTAGCACAGCGATAATGGATTTCATGACTTTTTAGTATTTCATGCAATCTTAACAGATAGCCTTACAAGTACTTCCAATGTCCCTAGCTGTCCCTCTTTTTTATATAACTCCATGACATTTATAATCTCGCGAAACTTAACAGGTAGCATAACAGATTAAAATCAGATGAGGTTTTGAACCAAAATTTCTAAGCAACGTTGTCAAGGATTTTGAGGAACTAGGGACAGAGTGTGGCAAAGTCCAAGATTTAATTTATCTTCATCTGTTTCATCAGCTATCTCATCTAATATGCCAATATTTTATTCATAACTCGTGGCAAACTCACTAACTTTCATTATGTTCATCTGCATGCTTCATCTGATAGAAAGTATGACTTTCATTAACTCTGTGAGATAATGAAAACTACTAGGGACAGAGACCATGGCAAAGTTTATGACTCCTCACTGTTCTCATGAACTATTTCATTATTGCATGTATGACCTCCTCACTGTTCTCATGAACTATTTCATTATTGCATGTATGACCTCCTCACTGTTCTCATGAACTATTTCATTATTGCATGTATGACCTCCTCACTGTTCTCATGAACTATTTCATATTGCTGTATGACCTCCTCACTGTTCTCATGAACTATTTCATTATTCATGTATGACCTCCTCACTGTCTTTCATAAGCGTTTCAAAGTCTCCTTTCCTCATTACTTCAATCTCATGCTGTTCACAGTAGTACTTAAACTCACTGTATATGTCTTTGTTGTATGTTATATTGCTTCCCATGTACTCCATGAATTTTTCAAGCACTTCCTCATAATTCACTGTTTCTTTCTTTCCACGACCTTCTAATATCATACTTGCTTCGTAAATATAACTTCTTGCAGAACCGTCTCGCTTTCTACTTCTCTTCACAAATTCTCTCATCTTGCCACCAAATACATTTGAACTACATGCAAAGAATTCATTCTCCTTCGCAAATTCTTTATATCTTCTGTAGCACTCTGTACAATTCCATCCGGATACAAACTTTTCATAGAACTCCTCGTAAAACATTTGGTAAGGTGTTTTGTTCATTTCGATGAGTTCTTGTTTAGCCCTGGTGAATGGTATCTTCCTTACATCAAATTCACTTAAATCTTTCTTCATGAAGTACGTCAGTAAGTTTGAATAAAACTCTTCATTAAAGCTTTCAATGAGATTTGAGAAATATTCGTAATTTCCTTTGTATCTGCTGCTTACGTCAATGACAACAAATCTTCTGTCGTCTTTGTCAATCTTTACTGAGTTGAAGTTGTTAGATATCATGATGATATTACAAACATTCTCTATCTTTCTTACTGGCTGACACTTCTGATTTAAGTCCAACTGAGTCTCTGTTACTATTGACTTTAGTGCGTCGTGGTTCATGACCTTAGACGTATCGCATGAGCTTAGTTCATTGCATACGATGAGCTTCATGTTCTCAATAGCAGCATTGAATCTACCAACCACATTCTCTATTGCCGTTATATTATTGTTGGCGTACTTGCTAATGAGCTCGCATAGAACATTACTAAGTACATTCTTACCAGTTCCTTGCTTTCCTATTAACAAAAGTACTGTTCCAGTCTTTCCACAAGGATTTTGAACGATGTAGGCGAACCAGTTCAAAACATACTCATAAAGCTCTTCATCCTCATTACATATGACATCGTGAACATGTTTCAAATATCCTTCAATAACGTTCTCATCTACTTCATTCAGTACCTCATACTCATATCCTCTGAAATAGCTGTAAATGTCATCTCTTTCGTCAAAGAATCTCATGCCTGACTTCATAAGATAGTTCTTGTTCTGACCCGCTTCATAAATCATCAGTGCGTTCACATCCTTCTCCTCAATACGTCCTACATAAACTCTTCATGAGCTTATTGAATTCCTTGCTATCTACTGACACAAGTGTTGTTGTGTCTCGTATTCCATCATAATCTTTCACTAGATATGTCATACGTGCTCCGTCAATAACAACACACATCTTCTTAAGTCATTTATAACACTAGCTATGTCAATACCGTCCTCACTCATGTACTTATTTCTTCCTCAAGTCCTTTAGTGTGAAAGTGTCTCTAAGTTCTATTTCAAGCAATTCATTTACACATCCTTTGCAATACTTCTCTATAAAATATTTCTGTCGTTCTTTACTAAGTTTCTTAACAGCTCTGAAGAACCATGTGTTTTGACTCAAACATCCTTCACAACTTCTCTCATTCATTCCTAGTTCTTTCATGTCATTATCTTCAACCTCTATGGTCTCATTGACTAAGGTCAAAGGGTTCTTAGTCATTGCTGGTCTTATCTGAAACAATGTTTGTGCAACAGGTTTAACTAGTTCAGCAACGTCCTTCCTTAATATGAATAGCTGTTTCCACTCATCTTTGCTAACAGTTCTTTCATAACCACTGACAGTAATGATTTCATTTGCTGACCTTAGACACTTATGTTCTATCATTTGTATTGCTTTTGTGTAAGGCTTTCGTGAGCATAGGTTGTATATGTCATTCCTGCAATGTTCATTCATGCCAATAGTACTAAATCCTTTCTTTGCTGTTGAGTGCATAATATCCATTAGTTCCTGTGTTCGTATTGCTGTCTCATAAAATACAACAAGACCTTTGTCATCTATGACGTACTTACCGAAAACATTGCTTATATTCTTTAACCATGAAATAACATCCTCATTCATGCTGTCAAACATGAAGTAAGGTCTTACATACTCTTCACTTATAAGATACTCCACAAAGTACTTGTTAAGCTCTATGTCCTCGTGAGCGATTTCATTAGGTTTGATATTAGTTCCTTTTGTCATTGCTGTCATGTACTTCACTCTCATAGTTCCTTTCAATAGCGTAAAAGTACTTCATTGTTTCATAACTGCTCTAAATTCTGTTCAAAATTCGTACAACATAACTTTTAACATTAGTGAAAGAACATGAGCGAAACAACAACATCTAACATTACAGAAGAAGTCAATGACAATGCCGATGAAAACATTACAGAAGGAGCTAGTGAAAATATTGACGAGTTCAGTGAGGAAGAAGATATTGAGGACGTCAATGAGAACGTTAGTGGGGAACAAACTCAATGGGAAACATTGAGAAATCATGAAGATTATGAGATTTGTACGACATATCCTTTTACTATTCGTCGAAAGAAAAACAAACATATTAAGAGTGAATGCTTAAATAATCATGGTTATATTGTGCTTAGTTTAAACAACAAAATGTACTTAAAGCATAGAATTATTGCAGAACAGTGGATTGAAAATCCAAACAATTTGAAAGAAATAGACCATATAAATCATGATAGAACGGACAACAGAATCTCAAACCTTCGTTGGTGTTCTAATCTGAAAACAATAGAAATAAAAGCAAGTATGGCGATATAGTTTATGAGTTCGTTGATGAAATATCTGACGAAGCTGTTGAAATAACAGCTTATGGTAAGCATTCGTTTGAGTTCTACTACTATGTTGAGAATGAGGACGCATTCTATTATTATACAGGTCTTAACTATCGAAAACTTCATATAAACTTTACAAAAACAGGTGCTGCTTATGTTTGTATGATAGATACAGAAAACAAGAGAGTAATCTTATTCATAAACAAATTCAAACGCTTGTACGGCTTCATGTAGGACAAACATTATTTTTCAACACTAACGCCAACACGTAGGACAAACATTCATGACTAACATTACTGTATAACATAAATGTTTTGTCATGATTTCTTCGTAATGAACGTAAATGACCCAAAAATAATGTTTAGGTGAAGAGGTGAGATCTCACCTCTTTTCTCACCTCTTTTCTCACCTCATGAATTTTCATGACTTCTTCATCGTAATGAGCGTATATGTTTTGTCATGATTTCTTCGTAAATGTTTTGTCATGATTTCTTCGTAATGAACGTAAATGACCCAAAAATAATGTTTAGGTGAAGAGGTGAGATCTCACCTCTTTTCTCACCTCATGAATTTTCATGACTTCTTCATCGTAATGAGCGTATATGTTTTGTCATGATTTCTTCGTAATGAACGTAAATGACCCAAAAATAATGTTTAGGTGAAGAGGTGAGATCTCACCTCTTTTCTCACCTCTTTTCTCACCTCATGAATTTTCATGACTTCTTCATCGTAATGAGCGTATATGTTTTGTCATGATTTCTTCGTAAATGTTTTGTCATGATTTCTTCGTAATGAACGTAAATGACCCAAAAATAATGTTTAGGTGAAGAGGTGAGATCTCACCTCTTTTCTCACCTCATGAATTTTCATGACTTCTTCATCGTAATGAGCGTATATGTTTTGTCATGATTTCTTCGTAATGAACGTAAATGACCCAAAAATAATGTTTAGGTGAAGAGGTGAGATCTCACCTCTTTTCTCACCTCTTTTCTCACCTCATGAATTTTCATAACTTCTTCATCGTAATGAGCGTATATGTTTTGTCATGATTTCTTCGTAAATGTTTTGTCATGATTTCTTCGTAATGAACGTAAATGACCCAAAAATAATGTTTAGGTGAAGAGGTGAGATCTCACCTCTTTTCTCACCTCATGAATTTTCATGACTTCTTCATCGTAATGAGCGTATATGTTTTGTCATGATTTCTTCGTAATGAACGTAAATGACCCAAAAATAATGTTTAGGTGAAGAGGTGAGATCTCACCTCTTTTCTCACCTCATGAATTTTCATGACTTCTTCATCGTAATGAGCGTATATGTTTTGTCATGATTTCTTCGTAATGAACGTAAATGACCCAAAAATAATGTTTAGGTGAAGAGGTGAGATCTCACCTCTTTTCTCACCTCTTTTCTCACCTCATGAATTTTCATGACTTCTTCATCGTAATGAGCGTATATGTTTTGTCATGATTTCTTCGTAAATGTTTTGTCATGATTTCTTCGTAATGAACGTAAATGACCCAAAAATAATGTTTAGGTGAAGAGGTGAGATCTCACCTCTTTTCTCACTCTTTTCTCACCTCATGAATTTTCATGACTTCTTCATCGTAATGAGCGTATATGTTTTGTCATGATTTCTTCGTAAATGTTTTGTCATGATTTCTTCGTAATGAACGTAAATGACCCAAAAATAATGTTTAGGTGAAGAGGTGAGATCTCACCTCTTTTCTCACCTCTTTTCTCACCTCATGAATTTTCATGACTTCTTCATCGTAATGAGCGTATATGTTTTGTCATGATTTCTTCGTAAATGTTTTGTCATGATTTCTTCGTAATGAACGTAAATGACCCAAAAATAATGTTTAGGTGAAGAGGTGAGATCTCACCTCTTTTCTCACCTCATGAATTTTCATGACTTCTTCATCGTAATGAGCGTATATGTTTTGTCATGATTTCTTCGTAAATGTTTTGTCATGATTTCTTCGTAATGAACGTAAATGACCCAAAAATAATGTTTAGGTGAAGAGATGAGATCTCACCTCTTTTCTCACCTCTTTTCTCACCTCATGAATTTTCATGACTTCTTCATCGTAATGAGCGTATATGTTTTGTCATGATTTCTTCGTAAATGTTTTGTCATGATTTCTTCGTAAATGTTTTGTCATGATTTCTTCGTAATGAACGTAAATGACCCAAAAATAATGTTTAGGTGAAGAGGTGAGATCTCACCTCTTTTCTCACCTCATGAATTTTCATGACTTCTTCATCGTAATGAGCGTATATGTTTTGTCATGATTTCTTCGTAAATGTTTTGTCAAACATGAGCGTATATGTTTTGTCATGACTTCATCGTATATGCTTTGTCATGATTTAATTGTATATGTTTTGTGAAGAATATAACAACCGTCTGAATTCCGACGGTTGCTCTTTATACAAAATTCACGCAGGAAAATTCTTGAGTTTTGGTTGAAAGAATACAGTCAAGCCAAACATTTTATGAGCTTACTAAGGCGTTATGAATGAATTCAAAGGTATTTGCATACATCCTGACCTCGTTCATTTTGTTGCTGAATTTACACCAAAAATAATGTTTAGGGTAGATGGTTTTTAGGTGTCACTACGTCACCATGTCACAGGTTAATTAACTTCTCTGAAAAAATGAGACAACATGACATTTTGACAACAACACAGGAGGAAGGCAGTTATGAATTATTTTTGAATAACTGAAGGTGTCACCATGTCACCATGTCACCAGGTTAATTAACTTCTCTGAAAAAATGAGACAACATGACATTTTGACAACAACACAGGAGGAAGGCAGTTATGAATTATTTTTGAATAACTGAAGGTGTCACCATGTCACCATGTCACCAGGTTAATTAACTTCTCTGAAAAAATGAGACAACATGACATTTTGACAACAACACAGGAGGAAGGCAGTTATGAATTATTTTTGAATAACTGAAGGTGTCACCATGTCACCATGTCACCAGGTTAATTAACTTCTCTGAAAAAATGAGACAACATGACATTTTGACAACAACACAGGAAATAAATGTTTACGTAAATGTTTTGTCAAGATTTCTTCATCGTAATGAGCGTAAATGACCCAAAAATAATGTTTAGGTGAAGAGGTGAGATCTCACCTCTTTTCTCACCTCTTTTCTCACCTCATGAATTTTCATGACTTCTTCATCGTAATGAGCGTAAATGTTTTGTCATGATTTCTTCGTAAATGTTTTGTCATGATTTCTTCGTAATGAACGTAAATGACCCAAAAATAATGTTTAGGTGAAGAGGTGAGATCTCACCTCTTTTCTCACCTCTTTTCTCACCTCATGAATTTTCATGACTTCTTCATCGTAATGAGCGTATATGTTTTGTCATGATTTCTTCGTATATGTTTTGTCAAGACTTCTTCGTATATGCTTTGTCAAACATGAACGTATATGTTTTGTCGAAACTTCACTTTTTTGACGAAGTGCAAATCTTCACTTCGTGTCAAAACTTCATCGTATATGCTTTGTCAAACATGAACGTAAATGTTTTGTCAAAACTTCACTTTTTTGACGAAGTGCAAATCTTCACTTCGTGTCAAAACTTCATCGTATATGCTTTGTCAAGATTTCTTCGTAAATGATTTGTCAAGACTTCTTCGTAAATGTTTTGTCATGACTTATGAAGGAGGCGTTGAAGATGTTATACCATCTAAGAACTTGCGATTTTCATACGGAATCTCTTCTCTCGGTTTTCCGAGGGAAGCAATCATATGAGGAAATTCTTCTAAAAGTTCTTTTCTCTGATTTACATCTAATGAAAAAGTTTAGAAGAATTTTCTTATTCTTTCTGGCTTATTTTTGTTTTTCCAGTACTCCCGCTCTAATGGTCCCAGATGTGTTGACTTTGACTCTCTCAAGTTCTTAGATGGTATAACATCTTCAACGCCTCCTTCATAAGTCATGACAAAACATTTACGAAGAAGTCTTGACAAATCATTTACGAAGAAGTCTTGACAAAACATATACGATGAAGTTTTGACACGAAGTGAAGATTTGCACTTCGTCAAAAAAGTGAAGTTTTGACAAAACATTTACGTTCATGTTTGACAAAACATTTACGTTCATGTTTGACAAAACATTTACGTTCATGTTTGACAAAACATTTACGTTCATGTTTGACAAAGCATATACGAAGAAGTCTTGACACGAAGTGAAGATTTGCACTTCGTCAAAAAAGTGAAGGTTCGACAAAACATTTACGTTCATGTTTGACAAATCATTTACGTTCATGTTTGACAAAGCATATACGTTCATGTTTGACAAAGCATATACGTTCATGTTTGACAAAGCATATACGATGAAGTTTTGACACGAAGTGAAGATTTGCACTTCGTCAAAAAAGTGAAGTTTCGACAAAACATATACGTTCATGTTTGACAAAGCATATACGAAGAAGTCTTGACAAAACATATACGAAGAAGTCATGACAAAACATATACGCTCATGTTTGACAAAACATTTACGAAGAAATCATGACAAAACATATACGCTCATTACGATGAAGAAATCATGAAAATTCATGAGGTGAGAAAAGAGGTGAGATCTCACCTCTTCACCTAAACATTATTTTTGGGTCATTTACGTTCATTACGAAGAAATCATGACAAAACATTTACGAAGAAATCATGACAAAACATATACGCTCATTACGATGAAGAAGTCATGAAAATTCATGAGGTGAGAAAAGAGGTGAGAAAAGAGGTGAGATCTCACCTCTTCACCTAAACATTATTTTTGGGTCATTTACGCTCATTACGATGAAGAAATCTTGACAAAACATTTACGTAAACATTTATTTCCTGTGTTGTTGTCAAAATGTCATGTTGTCTCATTTTTTTCAGAGAAGTTAATTAACCTGGTGACATGGTGACATGGTGACACCTTCAGTTATTCAAAAATAATTCATAACTGCCTTCCTCCTGTGTTGTTGTCAAAATGTCATGTTGTCTCATTTTTTCAGAGAAGTTAATTAACCTGGTGACATGGTGACATGGTGACACCTTCAGTTATTCAAAAATAATTCATAACTGCCTTCCTCCTGTGTTGTTGTCAAAATGTCATGTTGTCTCATTTTTTCAGAGAAGTTAATTAACCTGGTGACATGGTGACATGGTGACACCTTCAGTTATTCAAAAATAATTCATAACTGCCTTCCTCCTGTGTTGTTGTCAAAATGTCATGTTGTCTCATTTTTTCAGAGAAGTTAATTAACCTGGTGACATGGTGACATGGTGACACCTTCAGTTATTCAAAAATAATTCATAACTGCCTTCCTCCTGTGTTGTTGTCAAAATGTCATGTTGTCTCATTTTTTCAGAGAAGTTAATTAACCTGGTGACATGGTGACATGGTGACACCTTCAGTTATTCAAAAATAATTCATAACTGCCTTCCTCCTGTGTTGTTGTCAAAATGTCATGTTGTCTCATTTTTTCAGAGAAGTTAATTAACCTGGTGACATGGTGACATGGTGACACCTTCAGTTATTCAAAAATAATTCATAACTGCCTTCCTCCTGTGTTGTTGTCAAAATGTCATGTTGTCTCATTTTTTCAGAGAAGTTAATTAACCTGGTGACATGGTGACATGGTGACACCTTCAGTTATTCAAAAATAATTCATAACTGCCTTCCTCCTGTGTTGTTGTCAAAATGTCATGTTGTCTCATTTTTTCAGAGAAGTTAATTAACCTGGTGACATGGTGACATGGTGACACCTTCAGTTATTCAAAAATAATTCATAACTGCCTTCCTCCTGTGTTGTTGTCAAAATGTCATGTTGTCTCATTTTTTCAGAGAAGTTAATTAACCTGGTGACATGGTGACATGGTGACACCTTCAGTTATTCAAAAATAATTCATAACTGCCTTCCTCCTGTGTTGTTGTCAAAATGTCATGTTGTCTCATTTTTTCAGAGAAGTTAATTAACCTGGTGACATGGTGACATGGTGACACCTTCAGTTATTCAAAATAATTCATAACTGCCTTCCTCCTGTTTGTTGTCAAAATGTCATGTTGTCTCATTTTTTCAGAGAAGTTAATTAACCTGGTGACATGGTGACATGGTGACACCTTCAGTTATTCAAAAATAATTCATAACTGCCTTCCTCCTGTTTGTTGTCAAAATGTCATGTTGTCTCATTTTTTCAGAGAAGTTAATTAACCTGGTGACATGGTGACATGGTGACACCTTCAGTTATTCAAAAATAATTCATAACTGCCTTCCTCCTGTGTTGTTGTCAAAATGTCATGTTGTCTCATTTTTTTCAGAGAAGTTAATTAACCTGGTGACATGGTGACATGGTGACACCTTCAGTTATTCAAAAATAATTCATAACTGCCTTCCTCCTGTGTTGTTGTCAAAATGTCATGTTGTCTCATTTTTTCAGAGAAGTTAATTAACCTGGTGACATGGTGACATGGTGACACCTTCAGTTATTCAAAAATAATTCATAACTGCCTTCCTCCTGTGTTGTTGTCAAAATGTCATGTTGTCTCATTTTTTCAGAGAAGTTAATTAACCTGGTGACATGGTGACATGGTGACACCTTCAGTTATTCAAAAATAATTCATAACTGCCTTCCTCCTGTGTTGTTGTCAAAATGTCATGTTGTCTCATTTTTTCAGAGAAGTTAATTAACCTGGTGACATGGTGACGTAGTGACACCTAAAAACCATCTACCCTAAACATTATTTTTGGTGTAAATTCAGCAACAAAATGAACGAGGTCAGGATGTATGCAAATACCTTTGAATTCATTCATAACGCCTTAGTAAGCTCATAAAATGTTTGGCTTGACTGTATTCTTTCAACCAAAACTCAAGAATTTTCCTGCGTGAATTTTGTATAAAGAGCAACCGTCGGAATTCAGACGGTTGTTATATTCTTCACAAAACATATACAATTAAATCATGACAAAGCATATACGATGAAGTTTTGACAAAGCATATACGAAGAAGTCTTGACAAAACATATACGAAGAAGTCATGACAAAACATATACGCTCATGTTTGACAAAACATTTACGAAGAAATCATGACAAAACATATACGCTCATTACGATGAAGAAATCATGAAAATTCATGAGGTGAGAAAAGAGGTGAGATCTCACCTCTTCACCTAAACATTATTTTTGGGTCATTTACGTTCATTACGAAGAAATCATGACAAAACATTTACGAAGAAATCATGACAAAACATTTACGCTCATTACGATGAAGAAGTCATGAAAATTCATGAGGTGAGAAAAGAGGTGAGAAAAGAGGTGAGATCTCACCTCTTCACCTAAACATTATTTTTGGGTCATTTACGTTCATTACGAAGAAATCATGACAAAACATTTACGAAGAAATCATGACAAAACATATACGCTCATTACGATGAAGAAGTCATGAAAATTCATGAGGTGAGAAAAGAGGTGAGAAAAAAGGTGAGATCTCACCTCTTCACCTAAACATTATTTTTGGGTCATTTACGTTCATTACGAAGAAATCATGACAAAACATTTACGAAGAAATCATGACAAAACATATACGCTCATTACGATGAAGAAGTCATGAAAATTCATGAGGTGAGAAAAGAGGTGAGAAAAGAGGTGAGATCTCACCTCTTCACCTAAACATTATTTTTGGGTCATTTACGTTCATTACGAAGAAATCATGACAAAACATTTATGTTATACAGTAATGTTAGTCATGAATGTTTGTCCTACGTGTTGGCGTTAGTGTTGAAAAATAATGTTTGTCCTACATGAAGCCGTACAAGCGTTTGAATTTGTTTATGAATAAGATTACTCTCTTGTTTTCTGTATCTATCATACAAACATAAGCAGCACCTGTTTTTGTAAAGTTTATATGAAGTTTTCGATAGTTAAGACCTGTATAATAATAGAATGCGTCCTCATTCTCAACATAGTAGTAGAACTCAAACGAATGCTTACCATAAGCTGTTATTTCAACAGCTTCGTCAGATATTTCATCAACGAACTCATAAACTATATCGCCATACTTGCTTTTATTTCTATTGTTTTCAGATTTAGAACACCAACGAAGGTTTGAGATTCTGTTGTCCGTTCTATCATGATTTATATGGTCTATTTCTTTCAAATTGTTTGGATTTTCAATCCACTGTTCTGCAATAATTCTATGCTTTAAGTACATTTTGTTGTTTAAACTAAGCACAATATAACCATGATTATTTAAGCATTCACTCTTAATATGTTTGTTTTTCTTTCGACGAATAGTAAAAGGATATGTCGTACAAATCTCATAATCTTCATGATTTCTCAATGTTTCCCATTGAGTTTGTTCCCCACTAACGTTCTCATTGACGTCCTCGATATCTTCTTCCTCACTGAACTCGTCAATATTTTCACTAGCTCCTTCTGTAATGTTTTCATCGGCATTGTCATTGACTTCTTCTGTAATGTTAGATGTTGTTGTTTCGCTCATGTTCTTTCACTAATGTTAAAAGTTATGTTGTACGAATTTTGAACAGAATTTAGAGCAGTTATGAAACAATGAAGTACTTTTACGCTATTGAAAGGAACTATGAGAGTGAAGTACATAACACCAATGACAAAAGGAACTAATATCAAACCTAATGAAATCGCTCACGAGGACATAGAGTTTAACAAGTACTTTGTGGAGTATCTTATAAGTGAAGAGTATGTAAGACCTTACTTCATGTTTGACAGCATGAATGAGGATGTTATTTCATGGTTAAAGAATATAAGCAATGTTTTCGGTAAGTACGTCATAGATGACAAAGGTCTTGTTGTATTTTATGAGACAGCAATACGAACACAGGAACTAATGGATATTAGCACTCAACAGCAAAGAAAGGATTTAGTACTATTGGCATGAATGAACATTGCAGGAATGACATATACAACCTATGCTCACGAAAGCCTTACACAAAAGCAATACAAATGATAGAACATAAGCGACTAAGGTCAGCAAATGAAATCATTACTGTCAGTGGTTATGAAAGAACTGTTAGCAAAGATGAGTGGAAACAGCTATTCATATTAAGGAAGGACGTTGCTGAACTAGTTAAACCTGTTGCACAAACATTGTTTCAGATAAACCAGCAATGACTAAGAACCCTTGACCTTAGTCAATGAGACCATAGAGGTTGAAGATAATGACATGAAAGAACTAGGAATGAATGAGAGAAGTTGTGAAGGATGTTTGAGTCAAAACACATGGTTCTTCAGAGCTGTTAAGAAACTTAGTAAAGAACGACAGAAATATTTATAGAGAAGTATTGCAAAGGATGTGTAAATGAATTGCTTGAAATAGAACTTAGAGACACTTTCACACTAAAGGACTTGAGGAGAAATAAGTACATGAGTGAGGACGGTATTGACATAGCTAGTGTTAAAATGACTTAAGAAGATGTGTTTGTTGTTATTGACGGAGCACGTATGACATATCTAGTGAAAGATTATGATGGAATACGAGACACAACAACACTTGTGTCAGTAGATAGCAAGGAATTCAATAAGCTCATGAAGAGTATTTATGTAGGACGTATTGAGGAGAAGGATGTGAACGCACTGATGATTTATGAAGCGGGTCAGAACAAGAACTATCTTATGAGGTCAGGCATGAGATTCTTTGACGAAAGAGATGACATTTACAGCTATTTCAGAGGATATGAGTATGAGGTACTGAATGAAGTAGATGAGAACGTTATTGAAGGATATTTGAAACATGTTCACGATGTCATATGTAATGAGGATGAAGAGCTTTATGAGTATGTTTTTGAACTGGTTCGCCTACATCGTTCAAAATCCTTGTGGAAAGACTGGAACAGTACTTTTGTTAATAGGAAAGCAAGGAACTGGTAAGAATGTACTTAGTAATGTTCTATGCGAGCTCATTAGCAACTACGCCAACAATAATATAACGGCAATAGAGAATGTGGTTGGTAGATTAATGCTGCTATTGAGAACATGAAGCTCATCGTATGCAATGAACTAAGCTCATGCGATACGTCTAAGGTCATGAACCACGACGCACTAAAGTCAATAGTAACAGAGACTCAGTTGGACTTAAATCAGAAGTGTCAGCCAGTAAGAAAGATAGAGAATGTTTGTAATATCATCATGATATCTAACAACTTCAACTCAGTAAAGATTGACAAAGACGACAGAAGATTTGTTGTCATTGACGTAAGCAGCAGATACAAAGGAAATTACGAATATTTCTCAAATCTCATTGAAAGCTTTAATGAAGAGTTTTATTCAAACTTACTGACGTACTTCATGAAGAAAGATTTAAGTGAATTTGATGTAAGGAAGATACCATTCACCAGGGCTAAACAAGAACTCATCGAAATGAACAAAACACCTTACCAAATGTTTTACGAGGAGTTCTATGAAAAGTTTGTATCCGGATGGAATTGTACAGAGTGCTACAGAAGATATAAAGAATTTGCGAAGGAGAATGAATTCTTTGCATGTAGTTCAAATGTATTTGGCGGCAAGATGAGAGAATTTGTGAAAAGAAGTAGAAAGCGAGACGGTTCTGCAAGAAGTTATATTTACGAAGCAAGTATGATATTAGAAGGTCGTGGAAAGAAAGAAACAGTGAATTATGAGGAAGTGCTTGAAAAATTCATGGAGTACATGGGAAGCAATATAACATACAACAAAGACATATACAGTGAGTTTAAGTACTACTGTGAACAGCATGAGATTGAAGTAATGAGGAAAGGAGACTTTGAAACGCTTATGAAAGACAGTGAGGAGGTCATACATGCAATAATGAAATAGTTCATGAGAACAGTGAGGAGGTCATACATGCAATAATGAAATAGTTCATGAGAACAGTGAGGAGGTCATACATGCAATAATGAAATAGTTCATGAGAACAGTGAGGAGGTCATACATGCAATAATGAAATAGTTCATGAGAACAGTGAGGAGGTCATACATGCAATAATGAAATAGTTCATGAGAACAGTGAGGAGGTCATACATGCAATAATGAAATAGTTCATGAGAACAGTGAGGAGGTCATACATGCAATAATGAAATAGTTCATGAGAACAGTGAGGAGGTCATACATGCAATAATGAAATAGTTCATGAGAACAGTGAGGAGGTCATAAACTTTGCCATGGTCTCTGTCCCTAGTAGTTTTCATTATCTCACAGAGTTAATGAAAGTCATACTTTCTATCAGATGAAGCATGCAGATGAACATAATGAAAGTTAGTGAGTTTGCCACGAGTTATGAATAAAATATTGGCATATTAGATGAGATAGCTGATGAAACAGATGAAGATAAATTAAATCTTGGACTTTGCCACACTCTGTCCCTAGTTCCTCAAAATCCTTGACAACGTTGCTTAGAAATTTTGGTTCAAAACCTCATCTGATTTTAATCTGTTATGCTACCTGTTAAGTTTCGCGAGATTATAAATGTCATGGAGTTATATAAAAAAGAGGGACAGCTAGGGACATTGGAAGTACTTGTAAGGCTATCTGTTAAGATTGCATGAAATACTAAAAAGTCATGAAATCCATTATCGCTGTGCTAGCTTCACCTTTGATTGAAATGACGACTAAAGTCACTGAAGCAATGAAACAAAAGTTTTTGGTAGAATACATTAAATCAGGAACAATTCCAGAAGGTTTTTACATTCATACTATGAAGGATGGTAGAGTTCAGTTTAGAAAGATAAAGCAACCATTAGATAGAGAAGGAATTTTGAGAAAGATTAAACTTCATGAGGACAACATTGCTAAACTTAGGAAGAAGTTAGAAGAGTTGGAGAAAGGAAGAGAGTTATAAAGCAATGAATTCAACAGGGTGAAAAAACAGGTGAAAAAAGAGGTGAGATCTCACCACTTCACCTAAATTTATTTTTGTGCTATGTTTTCATACATGTGAGGGTGGTGATATCATTAATTTTTAAGTTTATTTTGTATTTTTACTGAAAATTTTTATTTGGATGTAAATGACAGAACAAAAGCAACTCATTCGAATTCCACAGTATAACAAACATACATTTAAACATTTATTCTTCCTTCCTGAGCATAACATGTTCTTTCAAATACATCCGAGACCAGTTGACTTTTCATTGACTGTGTATAAAGATAGAAATAGTTATATCATTAAACCATACGATGACGAAGGTAAGTTATGTAAATTGTACGTTAAGAAGTTAGAGAAAGTTTATGGCTTCAATTATGACTACAATAGGGTTAACACTGATGATGAAGATATTGAGGAAAATTTATGAGAACATTAGTGAAGTCGTTAGTGAGAACGATAGTGAGAACGTTTATTTTTTACATTAGTGAGTTCGTTAGTGAGAACGTTTATTTTTTACATTAGTGAGTTCGTTAGTGAGAACGTTTATTTTTTACATTAGTGAGTTCGTTAGTGAGAACGTTTATTTTTTACATTAGTGAGTTCGTTAGTGAGAACGTTTATTTTTTACATTAGTGAGTTCGTTAGTGAGAACGTTTATTTTTTACATTAGTGAGTTCGTTAGTGAGAACGTTTATTTTTTACATTAGTGAGTTCGTTAGTGAGAACGTTTATTTTTTACATTAGTGAGTTCGTTAGTGAGAACGTTTATTTTTTACATTAGTGAGTTCGTTAGTGAGGTGAAGTGGGTGGTGGCTTTGTAAATATTTAAGGTTAAGTTAGTGTTGTCGTTTGTGTTGTAAAATATACGTTAACGGTTTCGTAAAGTGTCAAACCGTTATCTTGGGTAAGGTGGAACGCAGTGCCACCATAACCAAGATAACCATACTAACTGAATTACTCCTGCAACTTCAAGTATAGCGCAAGCTTGGTATAATTTGCATTTGATTGTTTTCTGTCGGTCATTCCATCTTGATAAGAATGTTGTTACATGTAATATATTTAAGAATTTTCTTTCCATAGCAATAAAGCAAACAAGAAGATCTTCGGTCATCTCAGTGAGTGAAATAAAACTAGTAATGGGAATATTTTGGGAAAGCGTGGTGTTTCTTTTAAAAAACCCAACGCTCGCGGCAAATCTGTAAAATTGCTGGTTTCACTTGATCTAGTCCAAGCCAAAGAAAATTATCATTATCAATTTTTGGTGCGCAACCAATAGTATCAAAAACGCTAAGGACATCCAAAAACCTTCGTTGTTTAAATCCCATTTGATCAGAAATTTCTTTGATGTTAAATGTATCTTGAAAATTTGTTTGGCAATTTTTTAAAAAATGCATTACTGATGTTTTGAAATCTGTTGAATCACCTGAATCGATATCTCCACCATCCTGCTGATTAAAGGAAGTGGAATGTTCCATAGATGAATTCTCAAAATTAAAATAATCGTAAATTTTTTTGAGAGAATAAGGTCAACTATTTGAATGTTATTGTATATGAAATTCTTAGCATAATATTGTAAAAAATATAATAAAAATCAAAAGTCTCATCACACTTTTCAATGCTCGATTTTTACAAACTGTTTAAAAATGGAGCTTATATTGAAATAGTGTAGAGACTAAAAATTACCACAGACTATTTCAGAGGATTGAGTTGCCACTCAATCCTCTGAAAAGTCTGAGGTAATTTGCAAAATTGAAATTGATATTGAATTTTTTGAAAATTAAATTAAGAAAGATGAAATTTTAAATTAGATTGCAAATGATGTAACTTATATGAAATATTTAAAAAGAAATTTGAAGAATTGATTTGTGAATAATTATTTCCAAAGCAAATATGAATGTTATTTAGGTCAGGTAAGTGGGGCTTCCAGGGGCTACACCCCTTCTAGCCCCTAAGAAATTTTGAACGATTTGCAAAGACAAATTGACAATTGCAATTTAAAGATTTTGAGAACCACCGAATTCATCTCCAATGCGGAGACCAAGGACGAGGCGGACCACTTCGTCGATGAACTTCTCTCTCTGCACGTTCAGAGAGATAGAATTTGGAACACATTCAAGAAATTAGAATAAAAAACTCATTTTTACTTATTTTTTTTGAAAAAAAGTTTTTTTAAATAAAATTAAATTTTTATTCTGAGTCAAAGTTCGGGTCTTCTGCGTTATATGCAACGTAATTGAACCATATCTTGTATGGATGGTTCAAATCCGATGAAACTGAAATGGTTTCACCGGGGACTAATACCAAGTTTCCTTCCCAGTAGTCTTGACTATAGATACAAGGTGATGTGAATTTTGCATCCCTGGGATGGACGATACACCCAAAGTGTCACCTTTTTGGGATAACAAAAATTTATATATATGAGAGTTCTGCAAATCATATGCACAATATCTATTCTGCCTGACTTCTTGTATATAGGAGTCAGGCCGAATAGATATTGTGCATGTGGCAATATAAGTATTTCCGAGATTGCCATCGTGCGCTATAGTACACTACTTCTCCTTGGTCCTAGCTCGGTTCCAAGGATATCGGTGTTCAAGGATTTGGCAAGGTCCTTCTGAAGTCTCTCATTCGATGAGAGATTTCGGAAGAACCTTGCCTTAGAGTATTCCAACTCTTGTTCTCTTGTCCCTGAATAGTCAGAAAAGCTATTTGACTACTTAAGGCAGAAATTATCGAGGTCCCTCATTTGATGAGAGGCCTCGGATAATCTCTGCCTTAAAGTTGTACACTTGTAGTCCATCAGAATGTAAGTATACACGGATAGGACAGCTTTCTTCTGAAGTCTTAGATTTGATGAGAAGCCTCAGAAGAAAACTGTCCTATTTTATAATAGGAGGAGTTTCAGAAGCTCCAGAGCTCCCTTTCGTAAGGAATAGGAGCTTTGGAGCTCCTGGTTCGAAGATGTGCTTCGCATCTTTCATCAGCATAGGATATTTATCAACTGGGACTCTGTTGATGAAGACTCAGGAGCTCCAAAGCTCCCTTTCGTAAGGATTAGGAGCTTTGGAGCTCCTGGTTCGTAGATGGGCTTCGCATCTTTCATCAAAAGAGGCCCAAATGGTAAATATCCTCTGCTGATGAGCTTCAGGAGCTCCAAGGCTCCCTCTCGTAACGATTAGGAGCTTTGTAGCTCCTGAAGGTAAGGTAGGATTGCTCTGATCTCTAATCAGTAGATGCCATGCCTCATTATGGATCTACTGACAAGAGATCAAGAGCTCCAAGGACTCCCTTTTTAGCTAGTGGCATTCTCACCATTTAGTAGGATCGCTGATCCTACTAATGAAGTGATCACTTAATATACGTTTTGAATAAATTGAATTTTTTTACAAAAATTTAGTATTTTTTATAAACATCACATATATATTATAAATACGTAAATATATTCTTTAATTCAATAAATTCAATTAGGTTTCGGGCTGGGTATCCCAGCCCCAAGTATTCAATTTTATTCAATTTTTTTAGAATTTTGGGTTGGGGTACCCAGACCAAAACAAACTTTATATTTTGATGTGTAGATGCGTATGTGTACATCATTATTGCGTTATATATTATATTTTTAATGAAAAAAATCTGATTCAAAAAAAATTATCACTAATTAGTTGATAATATAAAGAAAAAATATATAAATTGTATGTTTTGAGAGTATTTATCCACATTCACTCATATGAATTTCATTAAATAGTGTCTTTTTACTCCAAAATTTATTTTGAATTATTGAAATCAAAGAAAAAAAAACTAGAAAAATTCCTCAAAATTTTTATTTTTAAAAAAATTTTGGATTTTATATTAAAAACTGACACCGGGAGGACGATAGGGCTGGGATTAGAGATACCCCGCTCACTTGGGAAAAATACGGATCTATAGTCTTGACCATTGCTAAAGAATATGCAAACCAATTCTTCGAATACAATTTCTTGTCCACTTTTGCGTTGGAAAATGACTCTTACACGGTCACCTGGAATGACTCCATCTTTTTTGTTGTCTTCATTCTGTAACGAAATAGTACGAACGAGGAAATGGTTGACAATTTCAACTTGGAATTCGCAAGGAGTTGTGCAAAAAACCCAGGAGACATTTTCGGCTCCGTACTCGTCAGCTAGTTCATCCTGGTCATAGCTGTACGAGTACGGAGTGAAGTTTATGGCTGCACGGGCAAATTGAATTTGAATTGGGCTGCGTAAGGTAGGAAGCAACTGGTTGAAGAGTCGTTCTTGAAGTACTCTTACAAGAGTGGGACAATAGCGGACAAGTTCGTCTGCATATTGAATTGAATTCGAACAAATTTGTTCGAATTGGACTGTCGCCGAAACTAGTTGACCAAGAGCTGTAGAATACTCTGAGGTCTGTTCTATACTTTCTTCTATAGAAGAAGCCATGTATTCATCAGCTTTTGACTGCAATTGTTGGCGCAATTGGAAGTTAGATTGCTCGGGTCAAAGCGAGTCTTTGGAGTGTCATCTGGGACTGGGATGACCGTGGAGGATGACAATCCTCTTCCTGGATAGTTGAATCGGAATCGCTACTGTCTTGGTATGACATTGAGCTAAAATGAAGTGAAAAAAACCGACCACTTTATTTTTTCAAATAAGAGTTTTTAAAACAGTTTTTGTTTTGTCAACGTAACCCATCTATTTTTTTATTTTATTTAATAGTTACCGTTGGCAAACCGTTCCATCTCAAATATTGAATGAACTATAAAAGTTTTTTGTTTTCTATATATACTTTTTTGTCCAACGGTAAAACTTTTTACACAACGGTTTTTGAGAGTCGTCGCCGTTGACTTTTTTGTAGAGCACTCAAATAGTATAACTTTGTCCGGACAAGTAAGGGTCTATCGTCGCTACAGGAAAAGTTACAGCGTTCCAAGGAAGTATACTTTGAGAAGCCTTTTTCCCCTTATAGAATGAGATAGGACGGTTATTTTACAAAACTGACAACACTTTGACCGAGTAGTTTTTTGTGCTGAACAAAAAGTGTCATATAAACATCTGTCAAAAACCGCTTTTTAACTTCACTTAAAATGCCACGTAAGCTACGTAAGAATATACGTAAGAGGAAGGAGCATTGAAACATCCAATAGTAAAACTGACACCACAACAACAGTTGCAACAAAAATGATGAATGACCCCACTATGTTGCAACAAATGTCAAGCAACCCTATGCTTTTAAACCGAGTTATTGGTGCACAGAGTGGTGGTTTAAGAGCGGCACTTTTAGCGAAAATGGAGGCTATGGTGGAGCTGCAGACGGAACAGCTTATAACCCTCAAAGTCAAATGAATTTGAGTTCACTCAAAAATCAAATAACGGATGTCAAAAGTCAAACATAGACATACAGAAAAAATAAGTGAAAACGAAAGAAACTAGAATATGACAGACACACAAAGAAACTCAATGAGTTAAACGTAGAGAAAAAAAGAAAGAAAAGAACAACTGAAAGAACTAAGTACAGAGGAATATGCGAAAAAGTGTCAGAAAAGCAGCAGAAGTAGCAAAAATGGAACAAGATGTTATAAATTTGAAAAACCATACTACTCAATATAAAGTACTGAAAGATGAAGAGATAAAACAAAAAGCCCTGAAGACATATATGGATAGCGATGAGTATAAAAAAGAAGTTGAAGCAAATGTAAGGCAGAAAAACTTTTACAGTTGCAAAACCAAACCGTACAGTATGAAAACTTAGCACAAGAAAGTAAAAATAACGACGCAGCCATGCAAAAGGCAATGAAAAGTGCAGAATATATAAAAGCTAATAATGACTGGTTAGATGCCCAAGCCAACGCTAAAGCAGCCCAACTTATAGGGTCAATTAAGGACAAAAATACAAGCGGATGAAGACAGTTCAAATGAAGCTTTAATGAATGCTGACTTTAAGAATGCCTTCGAAGCTCTTCATAGTAAGGTGAAACTAGTGAACGACTTCTCATCTGGAAAGAAACTGAAGTCTGAAGGTTTCGACAAAGAGTTAAGAGAAGTAGCACAAAATATGACGAAAATAACAGATGCAGCAACGAGACAGGCAGTTCAAAGTGCCTATGACGCCGTTAGAGCAACTGTTGTGGAAAGTCAAGAAAAAGAGTTACAACAGACCAAAACAGACCTAGTAAATGCTTTCTTAAGAACGAAAAGTCAGGTAGGACATTATGCTGCAGATGGAACATATGTGCCAGCTGGTGGAACTTATATACCACCAAACCCTCCAAGAGAAGCACCTGCACCAGGACTACCTAAAACATTTACATCGTCACATGGACACAGACACAGGCATGCACCACCACAACAACCAACAGTTCAAAATCCAGCACCACAACAACAACCAAAACCAACAGTTCAAAATCCAGCACAACAACCACCTCCACAACCAGCACAGCAACCAACAGTTCAAAACCCTGCACAACAACAATCACAAACAGAGCAAGGACATAAAAGAAGTAGAGAAAAAGGAAACCAAGAATTCTTAAAAATGCTTAAGGAAGATTATGGTTACCCAGATACTCTTGACTTTAGTGACAGATATAAAGAAGCTATTAGAAAGTTCAAGGAAGGAAATACTGACCCGAACCTATTTAGCTTTATGGCTCAGCATCAAATCAGATATAATCTCAAACCTGGAAAATACAAGCTCGCTAAGGGATATGATTTAATAGCATATCATCCAAATGACATGAATGAATTTACTCCGAGATATTTGGTGTCAGAGCTAAATGATAATTCAACTCTCTTCATGAAACGCGTAAAAAATAGAGACGGAACGAAAGAAGAAAGGTTTATGAGTCCGGATGACTTAGATAGGGAACTTGTTAAAACGGTCTCGGAATATATGAAATGCCAGCAGATGAGGTACAAGAAACTCCACAGGAAAAGTTCAGATACAACCAGACATGGAAGAAATAGTTCAGCAACAACAGCTAGAAGAGCCTGAAGGAAACGAACAATCCCTCCTTGGAAACTAACTTCACAGAACTAGATGAAGATTTGGAACAGCCGAAAAATCTTGACCCTCAACAAGAGTATGAGGAGAATATGGAATCTTTCCAAGAGTCTAAGAAAAATTCGGCTGACATAGTAGAAGAATATCGAAAATGTTCACCGACATACAAAAGACTCCAACATCAGATGAAAATATTCAGCATAGAATGGAAGTACTGAAAGAAAATGTACGCAAATACAATAATCCTTTTTACTTACGACCATATAACGTTCAATCTTTGGCTGAACTCGGTGAAAATAAAAGGTTTAATTTCAACAAAACATATAGAAATGAAACATTGTTTAAAGTTCATTCAGAACCTAACCAATATGGAAACAAACCTACTTTTGTTTCTGCAGACTATGGAACTACAATGAGATGGGGTCATAAAGCTAATCCGGATAGGTGGTTCATAAACTTACAACCTCAATTCCAAGAAGTTGTAGACGCAATGGAAGTGAATGGTGAACCAGATATAACGGGTATTTTCAGCGCGGCTTTAATGCCATTGAAAGATATGAAAGATGCAGATATTTTGGACCAGTATGAAATGAACATGGCTGAAGGAAATATAACACCTGACGTTCTAGAACATTTATCTCAAAGAACTACACAGAACCATAGAGATGGTATATTTGGTGAAGAGTTTAGAAAGAAAGTTAGGGAGAGAGAAGGAAGAGAACCTATTGTACATGACCTTGCAAACGAAAGTTTGCAAAATGTCATAAAAACTTACTTTGCAGACAATGAACTGAGAAGGGATGAATATTTAAGAAAACTCAAATGGACAGTACCAAATGAAATGTTAGTATTGAAAAACATGTTCCTTGACAAAATAAAACCAACTACAGAAATAAATGACGCAAGACTGAAACGTTGGGTAAAAGCTTTCCCATTCACAAAAGATATTATTGGTTACATGGAAAGAAAACCAGAATGGCTACAAAAACATATATTTGGAAACGAGCTTATTCCATATGGACAAGCTCTGTTTGAAGAGCTTGAACCGGAAACTCAGGAAAGAGTCATGCAAACAATACGCGAAGACTCAAATACAAACTATGACAAAATCTTTCTAGGATATAGGTTACCTGAGATGGGCGACCAGAGCCCAAAGGCAAAAAGGACATGGGAAATTTACAACATACTAGTGAACATGAGGCAAAGATGCAACAACTTGAAGCAGAGGGCAAGTTACCAAAAGCGACACCAAAGAAGAAGAGAAGAGTAGAACAAAGTGAAAGTAGTGAAGAAGTAACTTCATCTAGTGAAAGTAGTGGCAATGAAGGAAAAAGAAGAGTTAAAGATTCAAAAAACTCAGTCAGGAAGAAAGTAAAGCTTGGTCGAGTGGGTTCTATTATGACATATAAATCCAACTATTCTATATTTTTACCCATATGAAATGTACGCCGCTCAGAATATAACGCCAACAGTTTTGGATGCCATGAACGGAAATGTTTCCGAATGGTATAACGAATGCGACAATGCCATTAGAAGGTCAGAAATAGTTCCTGGAACTTACGAATATACAACTGCTGTTTCTTATGGAAACGTAGGTGAGTTTGGAGAAGGTTCTTCAACAACAGTAGATATTGCTTGCGACAGGTTTCATATTATTTCTATTGACAACTCATTCTTATACGTGGAACAAGACATTGAAATAAAAACTTCTGCCAAGTTGTCTGACAAGAAAGGTTGCAATGGAATTTTCTATGTCGGATACCAATATGCTCCAGAAGTTTTCATGGGATATAAGATATATTCTAACTCTGACTTAGTTCAAACAGTAACATGGGCAAACTATGAATGGTTCGCTTTGAGAAACTCAGTACAACCACAAGCTAGAGAACAAACAGACCAGTATGCACCATTGAGAAAATAAGAAGACTTGACCCTAACGTTCCAGGAGTTTATGTTAACCTTTCTGGACAAACTGCAGCAGCAGTAACCAAAGTAAAACTGAAACTTAGAGTTCCTTTGTCATCTTTCCTCATCTTCAGGTTTTTAAGATACTTGCCAAACTGGGCAGGAAAAATTTCTATCGAACTTACTCCAAGCAAAAATAACTTAGTCATTGCACCAACACAAGACCCATTCACTATTACAGACGTAAAGGGAACAAATAAACATCATTCGCCGAATTTTGCAAAGACAAAGTTGACTTAGACTTTGGTTTCTCAAACCTCAACACTGAAGTAAACTATTATTTCAATGCTGCTGGAACTGCTTGGGACACAGTTAAGTTTACATGCGAACAGTTTGAATGCAAGAGAATAGAAAGCAGACTTGCCGTTTATATGTTGGACCCAGATATTTCAAATGCTTTAGCTGCCAAATATATTGCAGTTCCACTTATGTTCCCTATACACCAAATATCTGTCAAAGACTTTGCAGGTGAAGTTGGAAACCAAAGTGCTGACCCAGGTGCAAGAACAGATATTGCTTTAACAACTGCAATGAAACATGCAGATACTATGTTTGTACTGTTCAGACGAACTATAAATGACTATTCTTGTTTCTACAACCCTGGTATTAAATATCATATAAACATAGATGGCAAATATTATCCAAGAGAAGAATATTCTACAGTTGAGGATATGAGGTCATACAACTTGACATTAGATGCTATGAACTTTAACAACAACTTCACAACAACCATTAACCCTGAAATGCAAAGTTCTATTATGCCATATGTGAAAGTATGGACTCATACAGGAGGTCAAAAAACTCAATATACAAATGGAGACCGTTCAAACTTTTGGCTTGGCATTCCATTTGCTGACTCAGAAGACTTTATGGGTGGTATTTCAACTGTTGGTACAGTTCAAATACAATATACTGGTGACAGAGACGGTCCAGATGAATTGAGAGCAAAGAAGTTTACAAAACCAATAGCACTTTTCACGGAAGATGCTCTTTTGAAGATTCGTTCGATGAAACCTGCTGGGGCTCCTCAGATTGGCATAACGACAGCTTCCATCGAGCAGATTTTGGCAGCAGGTCAGTAAGTTGTTCTTGAACTGACTTCTCTCCGTCAAATATTGACAGTACGCCAGTTTTGACATAATATTGTATTATAAACTTTCCTTTAGTAATATCGTCAGTTTTGAAGTTATATTTTTGTCTGCTTCAAGAACTTTCACCATTTCAGTTATACCAACTTTCTTTGCTTTATGAAAATATTTAGGTTCAGCAAAGACTGCTATTCTATAACATTTTCCATTGTTTGTGTAAAGAACTATTCTGTCAATGTATTTGTATTGTTTTGTGAGTATAAACTTTGTTCTGCTTCAATTCAAGAGATATCCGAATACGTCCATCTTTTTATTCTAAGTAAAATGTCATTTCCGAAAAATAGAAGCGTAAGTGTTTCAAAAGGTTTAATGGCGGTGGCAGATGTGAAGTTAAATTCACCAACTCAAACAAACAGTCAAAGTGTTGTTGTCAATGTCAAAGACAGAGATGTTGAAGTGGGGAAACCATACGAAGACGAAGATGGTATAACAATTGTTCCTGTAAAAGAACCAACATATCCTGAAGTTAGCAGAGACTTAAGTTCTGTTGCAGATATTCGAAACGACTACCAACACTGAAAGACAAACTTCAAACTCAGGAGAAGATTTGTCAAGCTTTAAGTATAATGTTAAACTTGGTCGAACACAACCCTGTAAAAGTGAACTCATATGTCATTGCACCTCATGAAGTTTTGAAAGAACTATTGAAACTTTTGACAGAGGCAGACGATATAAACATCAAAGAAATAGAACCCGACATTAGTTGCTGTGGTGTTTCATATAATGCATTGACAAGATATACGTTATGAAAGGAGGTGAAACGTTGAACTTAAATATAGTTTCCCAGACGTTATAAAAATATTTGACGACCACAACATTTCATTAAAATTTATTTGCTAAGTAAATGGCAGAAGACATAATGGTTTATACTATTACGACTAAAAACCCTGAGTCATATAATTCTATAACAACAAAACTTACAAAGTCCTCAAGGACGATATTGTAAACTAACCTTAAACACAATGACGACTAAAGCCTGTTTTGCTCTTTTGACACCAGAAGACTTTATTGTTGTGAATGGTAAAAAATACTCCTTTGAAGATACTTACTCAGATATACCACCAACAGGTTTTGTTGACTTATTTAATACTTTAAGTACGGGTGTAACATGTGCTGCAACTAGAGCAGGTTTCATTATGTTTGGATGTCCGACTGAGTTTACTATAAACGATATGAGCTATAATACAAAACTCATATTCTGGTTTTTACTACCAACAGTTTCCTATAAAGGAAAAGGTGTCATACAAGGAATGTCTATTCCATTGACATTAAGCACACCAATCTTATAT